>NW_019944591.1:24241-38699 GCF_002910315.2 Salvelinus sp. IW2-2015 | reverse complement strand
CCGTGAGTCGTGAGTCTCTTTCAGCTGTGTTTCCCTAGTCTGTGTTGAGTCTCGTTCAGGCTCGTTCCCATGGACTGTGTGAGTCTCTTTCCAGGGCTGTTATCCCTGCTGATGTGAGTCTCTTTTCAGGCCTTTCCCATGGCTGAGTCTCTGTTCGAGGCGTTCGGGCACCTGGCGTGATATGAGTCCTGTTAGGCTTTCCCTGCTGGAGGTGTGAGTCTCTCTTTCAGGCCTGTTCCCTGGCCTGGGTGAGGTCTCTGTCAGCTGTTATCCGCTGGCTGTTGAGTCTCTGTCTCAGGCTGTTTCCCTGGCTCGTAAAGTAGTCTCTTTTTCAGGCCTGTTCCCTGGCTGGGTGAGGTCTCTGTCAGGCTGTTTTGCCCTGGCTAGTGTGAGTCTCTGTTCAGGCTGTTCCTCTGAGTTCTCTTTCAGCATGTGTCCCTGGCTGTGTGGTCTCGTTCAGCTGTTCCCTAGTCGTGGCAGTCTCTGTTTCATGCTTTCCTCTATGCTTCTCATTGTCAGGGCTTTTTCCTCTTGTCTGCTGTGTCGTCGGCTGTCTCTGCTTTCTCTTTCAGGGCTGTCTTCTCTGGCTTGTGTGGGACCAGCGTTGAGAGATCACTTCACTATGAATCTGATTGTCCCCAAATCACCCGATATCCCTTGTAGTGCCACTAACAAGGCTCTTGGTTTAAATAGTGCATTTATATACTGTACGTATGGGGTGCCATTTTGACTCCACACTCTCACCCTAGCCTTGTATTACTATCACCGTGATCAATCCATACGCAACGCTCAGAAGTCGCTTTCTGTAGGGTCTACCGCCTGTAGCGTTGCACGTGAGCATGTAGAACAAGTTGATGCACGTGTGAGAGTGGTATAGAGTCTGTGCGCATTATTGTTTGGTCGGGGACTACTATGTGTGATATAGTGTAGTGGGGGGGTGGCGCCGGGGCTGGGGGGTGCGGGGGAGAGGGTTGTGGTGAGGCGGGTGCTGCGATTGTTTTTAGAACAGCGGCTCCATTTGTCATTCCGGTCACAGGACGAGTTTTTTTGTAGTTCCCGTCTATGCCTGGTCCTGCCTTTGTGTGTTTCGCCATAATTAGGTGTGTTTGTGGGTGTGGGGATGGTGTGTGTTTGTGTGCTGTTGTGGTGTTGTGTGTGTGTGTGTGTGTGTGTGTGTGTGTGTGTGTGTGTGTGGGAGTGTGTGTGTTGTTGTCTGTGTGTTTCTGTTGATTCTGTTATTCCCGGATAATCTCTGCTAGACTCCTCCACACAAACAGGTGCCGTGTGGGTAGTGACGGCGGAACAGTGTTATGTCTGTGTGGCTGCTGTCAGCGTCTGTCTGTCTTTCTGTCTGTCCTGTCTGTCTGTCGTCCTGTCTTGATCTGTCTCTGTCTGTCTGTCTGTCTGTCTGTCTGTCTCTGTTCTCGTCCTGTCTCGTCTCTGTCTCTGTCTCGTCTCTTGTCGCTGCACCTGTCTTCTGTGCTTCTGTCGTCGTGTGTCTCTGTCTTTCTGCTCGATCTTCTGTCTCGTCTCTGTAAACTCTGTCCTCTTCTCTGTCTCATCGTGTCTCTGTCGGTGCTCTCTCGGTTGTCTCATGTCGCTGTGCTTCTCTCTATCTCGTCTGTCACTCTGTCTCGTCGGTCTCGTGTGTCCTCTTTTCTTGTCTGTCCTCTGTCTTCTGTCTCAGTCATGCTGTCTCGGATGTCTTCTTCTCTGGTCTTGTCGTCGCTCTACTCGTCTCATTGTCGTTCTTGTCTGTAGATCTTGTCTTGTCTGTTCTGTGTCTGGTCTGCTGTCTCTCCTCTTCTCTGGGGTTCTCTGTCTCTGTTCTCTGTCGTCGGCTCTGGTGCTCTGGTCTCTGTTCTCTGCTTCTCTGCTCTTCTCGTGTCTGTGTCGTTGTCTGTCTCGTGTCTCTGTCCTGTCTTCTGTCTCTGTCCTCTGTCTCTGTCTCTGTCCTCCTGTCTCTGTCTCTGTCTCTGTGTCTCTGTCTGTCTGTTCTCCTTACGATTCATGTCCCTCCCACCTGATTCTCGAAGCTCTAGAAACTCTAAATGTCTGTGACACCTGCGAGCCTGGTAGCGCAGGAACTTGGTGTTCTCTTGACATTTTACAGAACAGTTGTCGTGTTCCTGAATCTTAGCGCTGCTGAAGGGTACAGTGTTGTGAGCATCGTGTGGTATGTGTGTGTTGTGTTGTGTGTGTTGTGTGTGTGTGTGTGTGTGTGTGGTGTTGTTGTTGTGTGGTGTGTGTGTGTGGTGTGTGTGTGTGTGTGTGTGTGTGGTGTGTGTGGTGTGTGGTGTGTGTGTGTGTGGTGTGGTTTGTGTGGTGTGTGTGTGTGTTGGTTGTGGTGTGTGCGTTGCCGCTGCAATGCGTGAAGCTGTGTGAGATTTGTTGTGTTGAGAACCCGCTTTTGTGTGTCTAAATAGAGTTATCCCCTGACTGCTCTCAACTCCACTGTTGCTACATACCGATCATTCCCTGACAGCACTCAGAAAACACGACACACACACGCGGACACGCACGCACACATCAAGCAACACACAGCACACCACGCCTGTCATTTCACAGCATGTGTAAGTGTAACGGCTTATGTAAAGTCTGATTATTACCCATATTTTCTATCTTGTGAAACTGTGTGTTCTGTTCCAACTCTGTCTGCGAGGAGCTGTAATACAAAGGGATTTTTTACCCAGGAGAGAAGACCACCCATTTAGAAGCTTCGAGATCAGCACTCAAAAAAAATATGTCGACTCTAGAGATGCCCAAGATTACGAATTGCTACTACTATTCTATTATATAAGAGCACGAAAAAAAAAAAAAGAAGAGAGAGAGAAAGAGAGAAGAGATGAAGGTAATTAGGAAAGATGATAGTCAGGAGAAGAAGAAATCAGAGAGACAGAGACGAACGAATAGTGAATTAGGTATAAGCACTATCTCTGTCAGCCAAAGCTCAAGGCCATCGTGAACTTCTACGATGAGTAAACCCCATTATCTTATATTAACACGACACACACACACACGACGCACGCGACGCACCGCGACCGCGCATCGCACCCCACGCACGCGCACGCACCATCACCCAGCACTATCACACCACACACAACACAGCACACACACACACACACACACACACACACGACCACACAACAACACACAACAACACACACACACACACCACACACACACACACACACACACCACACACACACACACACACCACACACGTAGTAGGCCAGAAAAAAGTCGCTAAGGCGTTTAGATGGTATGGACCGTGTTTACCCCAACAATCCCACGCGCCCAATCGTCCTAGTGTTCTCTGTGTTCCGGGGAAACTATGTGTTTATCTGTGCCAAACATCAACATCCATTTACCTTAACGAAGCTGAACGCAACCCTCTGCCTGCTACACACAGGACTTAAACAAACGTCCGTCTGGGACGCTAGAGTCAGACACACACAAACACACACACATATACACTCACACATACAGTGGAGTTTGAGCCGTTTCCCAGTGCTGTGTTGTGAGTGAGGTGGTAAGAGCAGTGATTATGCCAGCCAGGTCACACGTGATACAAGTCAGTGTTGGACGTCTATCCTTGTCTGAGGACGTCAGGAGATGATGTGGAAACCGGCCACTAGGGGTAACAGTGAGCGCTGTTACTTTCCAATAGGTTCTGGTTGTGGACGGGGATGGCGGATGGGTGTCGGATCTGATTCTGGTACCAAAGGTTGCATTTCTGAATCCAACGGTAGAAAGTTGTTTTTGAGATTTTTGTTTTAATCCCAAACCTTAACCCTTACCTTAATCATTCAGAGTTTATTTCAGAGTTAATGCCTGAATATTTCAGAGTTAAGATTTCAGAGTTAATGCCTGAATTTAACCCAAACCTTAAAAATCTGAAGTTAATGCCTAAACTTTAAATTTGACGTTTGAAAAACATGTATAAACAGCTAATTCTGACGTGAGACTGTGAGAGCTCCTTGGATTATTCTCCTAATTTCTTTAATACCAACTCTTCTGTGCCTGGTCCTGTACACGCATTTTGGTGGTAGTGGCTGGTGTTGGGAAAGCATTTTTCATTTTCTTTGGGGGATGCTTTTCTGGGCAAAGGGGAGTCACTGCGACGACTGCAAGCCACGTCTCCAATATTGGGACGAGGGCCAGGATGGATGGGGCCATGGTAATCTTCACCGCTGAGATACCTTGGGCCAACAACCTCCTTCCCTTCACGGAAGAGCATTTGAGAAGATTCGGGTCGCTGGCTGGGTTTCTTCCAGCATGACAACGAGACGAAGCACACAGGCCATGGACTAACTAATAGGGCACGCTGGCATTCCGGTCAAAGAAGAAACACTCTTCAAGCTCATCGATTGCTAGCGCGCTAGCCAGTCTTCAAGACCCTGAACCCGATCTTTATGGAG
This sequence comes from Salvelinus sp. IW2-2015, assembly GCF_002910315.2. Classification (NCBI taxonomy): domain Eukaryota; kingdom Metazoa; phylum Chordata; class Actinopteri; order Salmoniformes; family Salmonidae; genus Salvelinus; species Salvelinus sp. IW2-2015. The sequence goes on along the minus strand of NW_019944591.1, from coordinate 34,278 downwards.
GGAGCTGAAAGTCCGTATATTACCCAGCGACAGCCCCGAAACCTGAAGGATCCTCGGAGAAGATCTGTAGGGAGGAGTGGGGCCAAAATCCGCTGTGCAGTGGTTGTGCAAATCCTGTCATAGTAACCTACTGAGTAGAAATATCACGGTATGTATCTCTGTAATTATTGCCAACACAATAGGTATTTCGTTAGCCGAAATATTTTAAGTTTTCTGGCTTTTATCTCTGATGTATTCAAATACTTCCATTGTGTCATGCTCATATAACTTGACATGATATTGTTACTCTTCAACTAATTTTCGTTTAACAAGTGTTTGAGCTTTACATACGGTCGGATCTGTGTTTTGGGTGATCATTAGTGTGAGATTTCGTCTTTGCGCATAATCGCTTGATAGTGTGTACCTAGAGAGAATTAATAAAGAGATATTTAGTCGATGGGATCCTTTAGACTCATAGCTTTGGTATAAGTTAGGTAGAGACTCAAAATGGGTCAAGTGGATTTATTTAAATATTTCATATGGTGATGCTCACCCACTTGGGGCTCTATTTAAATTCTTTGGTGAACAATAAAAAATACATCCTGTTTATTGTGAACAGTTCAGAGGACTGTTTTGGAGATTGAGGGGGACGGCCTCAGGTGGTCACCAACCCTCGGGCCATCAGTACACACCACAACTGGCATGATCACTCTAATGGACGATAGTGGTGTTTTTGGGGTATGGTAGGGGTAAGATTAACCTGGGTGGTACTGGGAAGTAGTGGGCATGGTAAGGGGCAAGACTTAATGTGTTGTCGGAAATTGTAATCTACTAGTGTGTAACTTAATATGTATGTCTGCCTTTTGTTCTGGTCCGCTCGGGATCGGCCTTTGAATACGATGCCAAATAGCATGGTGGTATACAATTTGTGTTGCTAGTATGATTGGTGACTTAATTGAAAAGTTTTTATTGTTCACCTAGTTGGAGGTGAAATATTTGTCCGATAGATTAAGCTAACTTTTACAGAATGTTTTGTGTGTTTGTATTGCCTTAATGTTACTAATTTGGTTATTGTTACGTTTATGGTAATTTGTCAGATTCTCTCGTTGGGGAAGCAGAGAGGTCGAACAGGCTCGAAACTCTGTGTATATGTATTGGGGACCGTTAAGATGCACTCATTACTTTGGGTGTGGCCAGTGTGGATACTCATAACATGTTAGCAGGGTTTAGTCGGCAAACTTGTTCGTTGTTGTTTTATTTGGTGTGTGTAAAATTTGGTCTTTATTGTTACGCAGGTCGTCTTGTCGCGATTAAAGGGCTTTTTTTTGGTATCTTCATAATGTGTTATCAGGACACTGGTTGAAAAAATTAGTGTCACGGGCAGGGAACTACACTTGCCGGTTGTGGATCCTGTATCTGATCGGGGTTCCTGGCTAGGTGGCGACACATCAAGCTTTCTTCCACATGAACTCATGGGTATGCACAAGTGACGCCAGGTAGGAAGGCCCAGATATGACGGGGGTGAGTTCACGTTTACCCAGGCGCACCCGGGCTCGCCAGCTGGAGCAGGCGAGCGGGACTGGTTTCTCGCCAGGGAGGCAACCACTCCGTACGCTTGGAGTCCATGGCCGGCTGTGTGGGCACGCAATGGTAAACCTTCTGTGTACGCGCTGCTGCTTCGCATGTCGACCTAATCCCACCTTAAATATCTATCATTTTACTGGTGTCCCCCCGTCTGCCTCAGTCAATGACCTAGTCCTCACCACTTGACTTTCGGGGGCAGAGTGTTTAACGTAGTGTCTGCGCCTCGGCAAGAAAAAAAGATCAAAAACAATGAAAACTGCCTCATTTACTGCTTCGCTTACAGAGTTCATGGTGTATACTTTTTGTCAAACTTTTATTTGGCTCGCCTGTGAGTAATGTTCCCAATGTTAAGTGATTGTCTTGTCGAAAAGGGCATTGTTTGAAAAAATGGTTTATGTAAATCTGATCTAAGTTAGAGCGTGAGAGATATCTTAATGGTGTTATTGTTTATTTTATTATTAGAATTTAATATAAAAAGAAAAGCGACTGTTTGAAATATGTGGATAATCAAATGTCTGTGTTGTCTATTAGTAATCATCTTGATAATCTCGCTGAGCCTATCCCTCCCTCGCCCCATAAACTCCGCACCTGCCCCCTCTCCGGACCCTCTCCTCTCACACTCGGTAAAGGCCCCTGCAGGTCTCGCTTTCCGCCTACGCGGGTCGCGTCCCTCTCATCTCGCCTGCTGGGGGGACGGGAATTCGAGGCGTTTGGGGTTGACTCTCGGGTGGAACTTAGGGCTTTTCTGGCAACTAGGCGTGCCTTTGAGGGCGCTCTCTTTGTAACGCGTGGTGGCCTTGTCTCGCTCGTTTTGTGTTTCTGGAGTTCGGGGTTATTTCCATAAGATTTTAAGCGTTTTCACATAACTCTAACTTCAGCTAAGGTGTGGACTTTATAACACAAAGGGGCCACGAAGTAGAGGGCTTATATAGTACACTCTGAGGCGGGTAACGTGCGTGACGGGTTCGGGCAATCGTCGTGGTTTAGGACATCAGGGAGATCTTGAGGGAATTGGAGGCTTTGGTCTGCTTCTCTTGGACTGGAGAAACTTCCACTTTTCACAAACACTCCTACCCACCGATGGTTCTGGGCCTCCTCAGATGCACATCGGGTCAATTACGGCTAGAGTCATCACGCTGCGTCTAATTTCGGGTTGATAGGCTTTGAATTTAGGAGGACCATTTTGTTTTACTGTTACTTATTAGACAAAACAATGTGTACCACTGACACGATTGATGACATAGATGATATATCCTGTCATCTGCTTTTTCATCTAACTGCTTAAGTTAAAAAGTCACAAATGGACATCTCTCATTCACTCTTGGTATTTGAAATTGTGTTTTTCAGTAACAAGAGACAGGCAGTGTAAAGTTAAAGTTATCCCAACTAAGGGATACTAATGTCTGGGGTGATGGGGTCTGAAAGGGAAGATTTTTGGTATATGGGCGTAAGATTTTACTTATTGAACCAGCGCGTCCATTATCGCAGCTTGGTACTTGATGTGCAATAGTTTCCGCTCAAGTTATGTATTGGGGTACTGGAGCATCATTTTCTGGGTTGCTGAGACACAAACATGGAAATGTTGTGGATAAATTCTGTGGCAACTTCCAAACATTTTAGTTCATGAACACTGGAGGCTCCCTGACCAGCGTTAATTAACAGGTTTTAAAGTGGGTCGATGGTAGCGTCTACTGTGGTATTTTTGATTCATAATTGTGTGTCCTTACCGAGAGTGCCGTGACCATAAAATAACAATGGAAGAATATATCATCTCCATATCATATTTTAACATGGAAAACTAGCATAGTTCTATCGATTCCAGCATCTACAGTAGTTTAGCCAATGTGTGGTGGTTCAATGTAGGGTTACGTTTCCCTCATTGTAGACTTATTTGATAGAAAAAAACGACATTGCAGGGTTATAGTTACCTTTCAGAAGGAGGTTGCCTTGAAAATTGCTTGGGTCGGTCTTTGTAAATGTGGAGAAACACTTTACAAATAAATGCATTATTATTCCAGATTGTATGCTACCTCTGCCTATTGGCTACTTAGTTTATTCAAGCCTTTCAAAATCAACACTGGTCATTACAGACAGCAAAAAAAGTCTCTTTACCTGAACTCGCTTTTCAAAAATGTCTAGAGATGTTATACGTTTTGGTGCTCTTGTAGGGAAACAATCAGCGCCTATTGCTGCGACAATGATCTATAACTGGCGCCTAAATAACTCAACTAAACTAGCAAAGGATTATGAACAGACAGAAATGGTTAATACATGTGGGACTCAACATGGCAGGTCTCGGATCCTGTCTAGAATCTCGCAAAACAAGCGATCTGATCTGCGCCACACACCGGCTCGCGCTTCAAGCTCTGTAAAGCACAGTGCCACGTTCAAAGAGAGAATTTACAATACGAAGGACTCTCCATATAGTTGTAGCAATAGTGTCATAGAAATCTTGTTCACTGCATATACGGCTCTACTTGCGAGCTTATTCTCCGATTTGTATCTTTATGTGTCCGCCCGCATCCTGGGTACTTGCTTGATAGGAAGACAAACGGGGCGAGGCCAGATCAGTGGGTATCACATGTACTCAACAATAGAGGAACAAGAGCTTTACATGATTTACCCAAATAAGTGTCTTGCTGTGCGAAATGACATACAACAAAGATGTCGTTCTATGAGTCTGGGAGAAGTTGTTTCTGGGGCTATTTGGTTACTAGCTACTGGATACAATGTTAGAGGGAATAAATGTATTTCGTTGTAGAGTAGAATTGGATCGCATCGGAGTTTTGGGCCCACAGTTCAAATAGAGGGGAAATGTATGGGGATTGGGTGTTTTGTGGACAGGGGAGGGAAAACTCAGAACAGTTTGGTCACCTGAGTACTCTATGTTCTGCTAGTTCAGATTCGAATTGTGGTTGATGTGAATATTCGCAAGGCTGATGTAAGTGCCACCTTCACTCTCAGATGTTAGTTTTGGTTTATTTATAACATAAAACTTTAGTTCCCAAACAGTACACCGGCACTCCTAGTGCAACATTAACTACATTTTAAAACAGGTACTGGTAGCAAAGAAGTTTTTGTGCTGTAAGCTATAGGCCCATACGTTATGAACCGAAGTAAGCGAGCTTGTAAGTTGCGCCCTGTCATTGTGTTGTATTTGGGCCATTTAAAAAAAAATATCTAATTTCAAGGTTGTTGAGGGTAGGCTAGAAGGTGATCAAATCAAGTATACTAGAATCACTTGCTTTGTACTTGACCTTGGTGAAGGACAAGCTGTTGTCAAAATTAATCTTGCGTTATTTATGAAACACAATATTTACTGGGCGTCTTTATGGGTGTCCTGCATTCTGATGGCGTCTTGTACTCAGCGATGGGAGGGTAAGAGAGGCAGCAGCCTAGGAGAGTCGCCTCGGACACATCTCCTCGCCGCCTCTCTCTCTTTCCTCCATAGCCTCGACACTGTATCCCAAAAAGGACACCTGTCTTCCAAGCTGATTGGCGAAACACCTGCCGAGTTCGGCACACCGCATTATTTCATGCTTCAGTGCCAGCAAAATTAGTTTGTTCCTACCAATCCTATTTAGCAACAGAGAAGAGGTGAAATATGTTGTAAGTACCTCGATATTCAAAAGACAACGCTGTACAAATATTAAAACGCAAGCCTATATAGCTAGCGACTTTCTGCTCTATTCCAATTCTGTTTCAGGTCTTGTTTGTAGCGGCTGAGCGTGGAAATTAGAAAGGAATGTGCATTTTTATGGCTTATAAAACTCACTCATAAAACCATGTTCTGCCTGTCATCTCATTGAACAGTCTCTTCTAGTCATATTTTTAAATACTCTAATTTTGAAACTCTTCACAAGTTCAACTTTACTGTAGCTTTCTTTTATGCCTGCTCCGTTACTGCAGACACGGTCATCCTGGTGTCCAATTCGATTGGGATACACGTCGTAAGACCTATCGAGCATTTGATTTTCTCTTTTGGCCCACTGGGACAAGCCAGAGTTTGTAACTTCAGTACCAATGAAAAGTGGTTAAAAAAATGGCAACATTTCAAGAGGGAACTATTGTGGTGGTATAGGAACATTTCCAACACAGCTTCTCATAACTATACATTTTAGATTTTGTGTCCAGCATACATCTCTAAATACGATCATTTTTGTCAAATAAATTGGTGCCAATATCTTTCGTAACCATATTTCTTTTCTTCTCTCTTCTCTCTCTCTCGCTCTGGTTCCCCCTAGCCATACTTTCCCCGGCACCAGGAGCCTGTCCCCCATGTCCCAGTCTGTTTTCGGTTCCATCTGGACCTCCCAGAGGACCATAACAAAGGCCACTTCCCAGCCCGAGCGCTCAGATCCCCATTCTGAGCCTTTGTTGAGTATGTCTTCGTGGAGATTATTGAGAGGTACGTGTGGTTGGCCCAGTTATTTGTTCCCTCAGCCCCATCACCCCACCTCACGCCCCTTCAACCGGACCCCCATGGTGGCGCCCAAGCAGGTACTCAGGCTTTCAACCGCCTTCGCCCACATGGAACTGACATTTGGAACTCACTCAATCCAACCTCAGCTCAACTGGGCAGCTGTCGCACGACTCGGGGCTCCTGCGGCGGACGTCTTAATAAGATCCCTGGGCATATCCCGACGACAACAAAACAAAAGACGATGCTATAAAGATATAGGAACAATGAAATGAATAGTGTTTTATCGTTATATGGGGAAAAAAACTGTGAATTTTCCTTAACTTTTATCTTTCCTTTTTTTTTCAACGTTCAATGTTGTGAAAAGTTAAGCATTTTGTTGTATATTTTTTCGTAGATGTTCTTTGAAAGTTTGATCTATAGGAAATAAAAAAAATAAAAAATCAGTTTTGTACTTGATGTTTGTTGCTTTGTCTACCCCACGCTACAATATTTAGAATATGGCAGTAACGCGATAGGACCGTAACAGCTTTGTTACTTTGCCATCCCATCAAAACACACTTTCATACACATGTTTAAATCGGGGCTTTACAAACAACTTATAACCAGAAAATGGTCACAGAATCAAATGTATCAGTTGTGGCCATAACAAATAACAGAAAACTAAAAGATAAGTTTTGAGAATGACACAAATATTAATTTCCAAAGTTTGCTGCTTCAGGTGTCTTTAAATATTTTTTGTCAGATGTTACTATGGATACTGAGAGTAAGAATTACAAGCATTGTCATAAGTGGGCAAGGCTTTTATGGACATTACATGAAGTTGATGGCCAAAGAGTCAATATTTGGCAGTGTTGACCTTTTTTTTAAGACCTTCTGCAATCGCGCCTGGCATGCTGTCCAATTAAACTGTCTCTGGGCCACATCCTGCACTGATGGAGCCCAGTCTTGCATAATCAAGTGCTTGGAGTTTGTCCATAATTTGTGGGTTTTTGGTTTGTCCACCCGCCTCTTGAGGATTGACCACAAGTTCTCAATGGGATTATAGGTACCTGGGGAGATTCCTGGCATGGGACCAAAATATTGATGTTTTGTTCCCCGAGCCATTAGTATCACTTTTTGCCTCTTAAAATGGCAAGGCTGACCTCCATCATGCTGGAAAAGGCATTGGTATTTGTCCAACGAAACTGTTCCTGGGATGGTTGGGAGAAGTTGATCTCGAAGGAAGAATGTGTTTAGTACCGTATTTTTATTCATGGCTGTTGTTCTTAAGGGCAAAATTGTGAGTGAGCCCACTCCCTTTGCTGAGAAGCAAGCGCAACCACAGCATGAATGTCTCAAGGATGCTTTACTGTTGGCAATGCAAACAGGACTTGAACTGGTAGCTGCTCACCCTTGTTGTCTCTCCGGAGTTGATGCTTTTTTCCATTTGACAATTAATGTGCTACACAGTTGATGCCGCTGCAAAACATCTCGGTCAGAAAAGGGGATTCAGTCAGAGAAATAGACTTTAACCAGCCAGTCCTCAGCAAGTTCCAATCCCTGTAACTTTTATGCACGAATAATCAGATCTCTCGTCCTGGTTGTTATCGTTTCCTGGTAGAAGAAGTGGGTCTTCTTTGCTGGTGTCCTTTCTTTGACACTAGCCAGTTCTCCAAAAGTCTTTGGGCTCATGTGCGTGGCAGATGCACTCACACTGCCTGCTGCCATTCCTGAGCAAGCAATTTCGGGTGTTGCGCGATAGCTGAATCAGACTTTCAACGGAGATGGTCCTGGCGCTTGCTGGACTTTCTTGGGCGCCTGAAGCGTTCTTCACACAATTGAACCGCTTTCTTTGAAGTTTCTATGATCCAATAAAATGGTTGATTTAGGTGCAATCTTACTGGCAGCAAATATCTTGCCTGTGAAAGCGCTTTTTGGGTGGCACAGCTCAATGGACGACCCGTCTTTCTTGCAGGTAACCATGATGTGACAGAGGAAGAACAAATGATTCAAGTCACACACCCTCCTTTTGAAGCTTCCGTACCTGTTATTCTGTAACTTCAATCAGCATGACAGAGTGATCTTCAGCCTTGTCCTCGTCAACACTCAACCTGTGTTAACGAGAGAATCAACTGACATGACTTCGTAGCTTGGTCATTTCTCGTGGTAGGGCTGAAATTCGCGTGGAGATGGTGTTTGGGGCGGTGATATATTCAGTTCATTTGCATGGCAAAAGAGGGACCTGTTGCAGGGTTAATTGACACGTTCATCTGATACTCTTCATAAAACGGGTTCTTAGGAGTATATGCAAATTGCCATCATACAACGTGAGGCAACAGAATTGTGAAAATGTATGATTTCTTGGTAAGAGATGTCCTCAAAACTTGTGGCATACTGTACAAACAGGTGATCGACCTAATAACATTAGCAGTGAAACTCAGTGAAATATACCACCATGCCAGTAAAATCAATTGGATTCAAATCACTGCACAATTGAGTATTTAATCAATTAAAAGTATGTTTATACAAAGTCAAAATTTTTTAAGATTTAAGATTAGGATATTCCGTTGTTGATCTTCGGACCAACGGATTTAACCTATACTGAACAAAGTAAAACGTAACATGTAACAATTTGTCAAGTTCTATAATGAAATCCGTCAATTCTAATACTTTCATTAGGCCCTATCTATGGATGTTCACACTGACGGGCAATGGGGGCAGGCCATGGGTGGGCTGGGCGGGGGGCATAAACCCACCACTGGGAGGCAGGCGACCCAGACAAAAGGCTTTCTTAAGACAGAAATACTCCTTTAGTTTTACATCCAGTCTGTTCGGGTGCTGGGTCTTAGACCATGTGGAGGTCATGTTATTGTCCACCAACAAGGTGCCACCTGTGTTAATGATCATTGCTTTTTTATCAGCTTCTTGAATAGATCTGCCACACCGTGTCATGGTGAATGGGTTATCTTGGCCACGATTTATAGGCATAAACATTATTTAGAAAAAAGCTTTTTGAGGCAAGATGGAACATTTCTGGAGATCTATTTATTTATGCTCATGAAACATGGGACCAACACTTTACATGTGGCGTTTTATATTTTTTGTTCAGTATAAATCAGAAATAACACTTGATAAACCAATCCCATAGTTTCCACGTTCTGGCTTCACTTCCTCTTTGACTCACATGTACTGTTCATAATTAGTGGTTTGACGAGAGAAAAGGGAAATACTACAGGTTATGCTCACTATTCTGTGCATCGTTTGCCTTGGCTAGACCCAAACTTCTGCCTATGGCCAAACGCTACGCCCACGCCATTTACAAATGGACAGTAAATATTGCTTGCAGGAAAGAGGCTCCAACGGGAATTTGGGACAGTCAAATTCTCACTGACCTGTAAAAGGGAGACAGATAACCGTTTTTTTATGAAGGACGGAACACCACTCTTATGTTTGTTTGATCAAAGGAACTAGATGGTTTGATTTTGCTTATGAGCATTTCTCAAAGTTCTAATAATTAAAAAGAAATCTTGTCATAGTTGTTATGCACTGTGGTCAGTTTATTAGGTAAGCAGCTCCACCTCGTTCAGTGAAAATCGGTTCGCTCCTCGACGGTGAGTCATGTGGCAGTGGCTGTGCTTACATAAAGCAGGCTGAAAGTCGAGGATCTAGTTAGGTCGTTTCGTTGGGGGAAAGGAGTGACTATAGCGACTTAAGTGTCCAGTGACGGCCGGGTCCCATATGCGCAGCACGTGCGGATCCTCCTGGACTTTGTTCAGATACGTATGACAGGTGCAAGGGTTAACACCGAGAATGGGTGCGAAAACAAAAAACATAGTCATGTGGCAGTCTGTGGACAGGAACAAACAGCTCTATGATGAGCTGTCGAAGGGAAGGTCCCCCGCTAAGGTTGGGTTATTTTCACCGCTAACTGGCCCGTAGTGAACCCAAGAGTTTCTAATCTACAAACTATTTTTTTCAAAACGCTGCCGGCACTCAATGTGTCTAACAGTACCTTGCTGCCACGAGCTAAACCCTCAACCAGAAGCAGCCTTCTGAGGTTGCGTAATGGTTC
>NW_019944591.1:20133-24216 GCF_002910315.2 Salvelinus sp. IW2-2015 | reverse complement strand
ACACACACACACACACACACACACACACACAACACACACACACACACACACACACACAACACACACACACACACACACACACACAGGCATGTGCAAGCTTACACAAAGAGAGACCTTTGGTTACTCTCTTAAACTCACACACACACACACAGAGCCCTGCACACACACACACACACACACACACACACACACACACCACACACACACACACACACACACACACACACAACCACACACACACACAGACTTCACACACACAGTTTATCATAAAGGCCAAAGCTGTGAAAAACCGCAGACTACAGTGACATGTCTCCACCAAGCTTGAGAGAAGATTATTCCACACAAAAAACATACAACACACCCGCACACACACACACACACACACACACATAGGCAGTGTTGCCAGTCGATTGGGGGGAAATTGACTAATTTGTGTGTCCTGATCATGTTAATAAGGAGCTGCTGCTGTGTAATGAGGACCACATTTAGACTGAAGACATATTACTGCCATATGTCACCGACAGAGAGACAGAGGGATGAGGGAGGGAGGATAGAGACAGAGAGACCAGAGAGGCAGGGAGGTAGAAAGGAAGGCAGTGAGGTAGAGAAAGAGAGAAGAGAGAGTGAAAGAAAGAGAACAGAGAAAGTGAGAGAGAAGCGAGAGACAGGAGGGGGCTGGATTGGGGAAAGAAAACAGTATAAACACAGAGAGAAGGGATGCAGGAAATTAATAGAAGTGCTGGAGCCTTCCCCCCCCTGACACCATGGCCTGGGTTTCCCCTCTGCACCTCCCTGCATCCTTCCCTCCTCACCCCTCCTCACCCCTTCCTCCACTGAACCACCATCACCAGTCACCCTCATCTCCCCCTATCCTCTCCTCTCTTACACTTCTTCTCCTCCCTCTCCCCCTCGTCCTTCCTCCCCCCTTTCCTCTCCCTCTTACCTACCCCCTCTCTCCTCCCTCTCCCATCTCCCTCTCCAATCACCTCTTCTCCTCCCTTCTCCCCTTTCCTCCCTCTCCCTCTCCCTCTCCCCCTCTCCAACCCCTCTCTTCTCCTCCCTACTCCCCTCTCCCTTCCTCCCCCCTTTCCTCTCCCTCTCCAACTCCCTCTTCTCCCTCCCTCTCCCTCTCTCCTCCTCTCCCCTCTTCTCCTCCCTCTCCCCTCTCCTTCCTCCCCCCTTTCCTTCCCTCTCCTACCCCCTCTTCTCCTCCCTCTCCCCCTCTCCTCTCCATCACCTCTTCTCCTCCCTCTCCCCTTTTCTCCCTCTCCCTCTCCCCCTCTCCAACCCCCTCTTCTCCTCCATCTCCCCCTCTCCGTCCTCTCCCCCCTTTTTCCTCTCCCCTCTCCAACTCCCTCTTCTCCTCCCTCTCCTCTCTCCTCCCTCTCCCCTCTTCCAACCCCCTCTCCAGTCCCTCTCCCCATTGGGCCTTCAATTTTTTTAAAGTTTCTACAGCTCCACCATTGAGACAATTGACTGGCTGCATCACAACTTGGTATGGCAACTGCTTGGCATTCAACCGCAAGGGCACAGAGGGTCAGGAAAGCCATGGGGCCGACTCTCCAGCCATCCAGGACGTCTATACTAGGAGGTGTCAGAGAGAAAGGCCCAAGTCATAGACTGTTCTCTCTGCTACTGCAATGGCAAAGCGTTACCGATGGATGCAACAGTCTGTAACCAACAAATCAATCAATTATACTTTATATAAGCCCTCTCGTTACATCATGCTGATATCTTAAAGTGCTGTACAGAAACCCAGCTCTAAAACCCCAAACAGCAAGCAATGGCAGGTGTAGAAGCACGGTGGCTAGGAAAAAACTCGCTAGAAAAGGCAAAAAACCTAGGAAGAAACTAGAGAGGAACCAGGTCATGAGGGGTGGCCAGTCCTCTTCTGGCTGTGCCGGGTGGAGATTATAACAGAACATGGCCAAGATGTTCAATGTTCTAAAATGACCAGCATGTTCAAATAATAATAATCACAGTAGTTGTCGAGAGTGCAGCAAGTCAGCACCTCAGAAGTAAATGTCAGTTGGCTTTTCATAGCCGATCATTAAGAGTATCTCTACCAGCTCTTGCGTCTCTAGAGAGTTGAAAACAGCAGGTCTGGACAGGAGCACGTCCGGTGAACAGGTCAGGGTTCTCAGTATAGCCGCAGGCAGAACTGTTTGAAACTGGAGCAGCAGCACGGCCAGGTGGACTGGGGACCAGCAAGGAGTCATCATGCCAGGTAGTCCTGACGCAATGGTCCCTAGGGCTCAGGTCCTCCGAGAGAGAGAAAAGAAAGAGAGAAAGAGAGAGAGAATTAGAGAGAGCATACTTAATTCACACAGGACACCGGATAAGACAGGAGAAGTACTCCAGATATAATAAACTGACCCTAGCCCCCCGACCACAAGAACTACTGCAGCATAAAATCTGGAAGCTGAGACAGGAGGGGTCAAGAGACACTGTGGCCCATCCGATGATACCTCCCAGACAGGGCCAAAACAGGAAGGATATAACCCACCACCACCCACTTATATGGTGATAGTAATCACAGAGCTAGGGAGAGTGTGAGTCCAAAATGGCACCATAGTCCGTATATAATGCACTACTTTTCACCAGAGCCCTATGACCTCTAGTGCACTACACAGGGATAGGGTGCCATTTGGGACACAGWTTAAGTGAATGATTCTCACGCTGGTCCCACACAGCCAGAGAAACAGCCCTGAACAGAGAACCAGAGCAACAGCCACGAACAGAGAACAAGAGGAAAAGCCCTGAACAGAGAAGCAGAGGAACAGCCCTGAACAGAGACTCACACAGCCAGGGAACAGCCCTGAACAGAGACTCACACAGCCAGGGAAACAGCCCTGAACAGAGAACCAGAGGAACAGCCCTGAACAGAGACTCACACAGCCAGGGAAACAGCCCTGAACAGAGACTCACACAGCCAGGGAACAGGCCTGAAAAGAGACTCACACAGCCAGGGAAACAGCCCTGAACAGAGACTCACACAGCCAGGGAAACAGCCCTGAACAGAGACTCACACAGCCAGGGAAACAGCCCTGAACAGAGACTCACAAAGCCAGGCAAACAGCCCTGAACAGAGACTCACAAAGCCAGGGAAACAGCCCTGAACAGAGACTCACAGACTCACAAGAAATAGAGATGGGCACATTCAGAGATCCATTTCTCACATGAAAGAAAACAGACTGAGTGAGCGCTGTAACCATCAAGTGTGCTTGACTTTGCTAGATCTCTCTGGGGCGTAAACTGTGAGCTCCAAGGATCGCGTTTTCAGTCCAAGTGCTACGCACTAGATATTTGTATTTTTTTACTGGATTAAAAACCTATCCCAATCCTTAACCCTTACCTTAACTTTTTGGTTGTGACAATTCCATTGTTGTTGTAGTTCATCTGTCTTCTTGAAAGTACTTGTAACCCCATTTTGAGAAAACGGACTTTGAATGTTTTTATACACCTACTGTAGAGCTCTTCTTTGTCTACACCCATTCAGCATTGTCCACACCTCTTAAGCTTTAGCCCCACCCATCTCTTTAAGGATTCACATGTGAGGCCATGTGCTAAACCGAGTGAGTAGTGAAGTAAACCACCAAATATTTATAAACTAAAAGTGGTAAAAGAAGTAGCCTCCAATAAGGAAAAACTCCAGGTAAAAAACACTTTATCTAGTCCTTGGCCTATATCATAATCTGACTTTGGTGCATGTTATCTCTGGTAAACCACACTATATCAAATAAAATCAATAGTTTATTTGTCAGTGCACAGAATGCCAAAGTGTAAACGATACAGTGAAATGGTTACTTGTATAGTAGCAAAATAAAAATAGAAAGTGTCAATGCCAGTAGAGAAAGAACAAAATAATATACATTATGCAGAAGAACAATATCAATAACGATAGCAGGATACTGGTGATAGATCAGGTAGTTATATTCATATATTAATGGTAAAGTGGCTGAGCAACAGATAAAAAATAATAATATTAGCAGTAATTTATGTGTTAGGAGAGATCATGGGAATGTGCATTAGAGGCACTGGAGATAGTCCGGATGACTGGGGGTGGCTGGGGTGTGGTGTGTG
>NW_019944591.1:0-17106 GCF_002910315.2 Salvelinus sp. IW2-2015 | reverse complement strand
AAACCAGGCCAAGGTTTTTCCAACTCCATCTATTGACCCAGTTGATGGATTGGCTGAAAACTGGAGGCGTTCTTCTTGTTTTTACTGAAGGAGGTGGAAACCCGCTGGGTGGGTGCGTCTTCTGCTGACAACTATAAGACCCCCATACCCATGACAGAAATCTGGACCTATTGTAAACACTCTGCCCGACCCACATCCCCATGCCCCGCTTCCAACACCTCAAATCCTAGTTGTGAGCCTGGCGTGTGATCTTTACTGACAGAACTATGTTTTTTGAAATTCGACCCATGAGATGTAAAAGCTTGCCAGATGTTCTACATATAATCACAAATATCCTTACCTCTGCACCGTGGCAGGTCCCTTGATCGTTCAACAACAGAAAACGTTTTTTGTATGGTGATGGTTATTGCTGCCAAACGAGGGTCAGCCAGTTATTAAATCCAAGGGTTCACATACTTTTCCCACCCTGCACTGTGAATGTTTACACGGTGTGTTCAATAAAGACATGAACATGTATAATTTTTGTGTGTTATTAGTTTAAGCAATACTGTTGGTCTATTGTTGTGACCTAGATGAAGATCAGATAACATTTTATGACCAATTTAATGCAGAAATCCAATAATTCTAATGTGGTTCACATACTTTTTCTTGCCACTGATGCCTAGTTTCCTGACATGAGTCACAACCATTTAGCAACACTGTTACAGTAGTGGTAATAATACTTGAGCTGATCATTCTGCTTGTCCCATTTCCAACAGGATCTCACGGTTTTACCAATTTGACTTCAGATTCTGACGTTGTCCAAACGTCAAATTTAGAGGTTTCTCCAAACATCACATTTCTACGGTTAAGTTTGGGTTAGGGATACGGTTACAACAGAAACAACTCCACGGTTAAGTTTGGGATACGGTTACAGCAGAAACAACTCCACGGTTAAGTTTGGGTTACGGTTACAACAGAAACAACTCCACGGTTAAGTTTAGACATTCAATTCCACCCTGACCTTAGAGAGCCGTTTTATTTCTCTATTTGGTTAGGTCAGGGTGTGATTTGGGTGGGCATTCTAGTTTGTCTATTTCTTTGTTGGCCGGGTATGGTTCCCAATCAGAGGCAGCTGTCTATCGTTGTCTTTGATTGGGGATCATACTTAGGCAGCCCTTTTTCCCACCTTCAGTTGTGGGATCTTGTTTGTGTGTAGTTGCTTTCTGCACTGCATATAGCTTTACGTTCGTTTTTGTATTTTGTTGTTTTTTGGTGTCATTTTAAATAAAAGTAAAATGTATGCCTACCACTCTGCACCTTGGTCTTCATCTAACGACAGACGTAACAGGAATGGAAAAACACACACACACTCTCTCCATAACAACCCTACAGTAGTGGGACATGTATGGGCTGTACTATATAGCCGGTTTTAAAAACCTAGTACAAAAAATAACATACAGGAGAACAGTCTGAAAACAGTGTAACAGCTCCATTCTTGAAAATATATATATTTTTAATCCTTATTAAAATGGCAGTAAACCTTTTCAATGTTGCACCCTTTTTAATTTACCTGAACCTCTCTCGTCCTCTCGTCCTCTCTTATCCACGCTTTCAGTCTGCACTCTCATTCCCTTACTCTCATTCCACTCATTGTTTCTCTGCCTTTCTGTATTTCTTTCATTCCTTTACTCTTTTTATTCTGTCTTGTAAAACCTCCTTAGACAAATTGGCAATCAGCACTGAACAAGAGAAGATACTTAAGGTAACTGAGCTAAACGACTACCRCCCAGTAGCACTCACTTCCGTCATCATGAAGTGCTTTGAGAGACTAGTCAAGGACCATATCACCTCCACCCTACCTGACACCCTAGACCCACTCCAATTTTCTTACCGCCCAAAAAAAAGGGGGGGGGGGTTTTGTTTCCACCCCCAACCCAAAGAAGACGCAATCGCAACCACACTGCACACTGCCCTAACCCATCTGTACAAGAGGATACCTATGTGAGAATGCTGTTCATCGACTACAGCTCAGCATTTAACATCATAGTACCCTCCAACTCGTCATTAAGCTCGAACCCTGGGTCTCGACCCCGCCCTGTGCAACTGGGTACTGGACTTCCTGACGGCCGCCCCAGGTGGTGAGGTAGGTAACAACATCTCCACCCCGCTGATCCTCAACACTGGGGCCCCACAAGGGGCGTTCTGAGCCCTCTCCTGTACTCCCTGTTCACCCACGACTGCGTGGCCATGCACGCCTCCAACTCAATCATCAATTTGCGGACGACACTACAGTGGTAGGCTTGATTACCAACAACGACAAGAGGCCTACAAGGGAGGAGGTGAGGGCCCTCGGAGTGTGGTGTCAGGAAAATAACCTCACACTCAACGTCAACAAAACAAAGGAGATGATTGTGGACTTCAGGAAACAGCAGAGGGAGCACCCCCCTATCACATCGACGGGACAGTAGTGGAGAGGGTAGTAAGATTTTAAGGTCCTCGGCGTACACATCACGGACAAACTGAATTGGTCCACCCACACAGACAGCGTTGTGAAGAAGGCGCAACAGCACCTCTTCAACCTCAGGAGGCTGGAGAAATTGGCTTGTCACCAAAAGCACTCACAAACTTTTACAGATGCACAATTGAAGAGCATCTGTCGGGCTGTATCACGCCTGGTACGGCAACTGCTCGCCCACAACCGTAAGGCTCTCCAGAGGGTAGTGAGGTCTGCACAATGCATCACTGGGGGCAAACTACCTGCCCTCCAACGGACACCTAACACCACCCGATGTCACAGGAAGGCCATAAAGATCATCAAGGACAACAACCACCCGAGCCACTGCCTGTTCACTCCGCTATCATCCAGAAGGCGAGGTCAGTACAGGTGCATCAAAAGCAGGGACCGAGAAACTGAAAAACAGCTTCTATCTCAAGGCCATCAAGACTGTTAAACAGCCACCACTAACATCGAGTGGCTGCTGCCAACATACTGACTCAACTCCAGCTCACTTTAATAATGGAAATTGATGGAAATTGATCAAAAATGTATCACTAGCCACTTTAAACTATGCACTTTTATGTTTACATACCCTACATTACTCATCTCATATGTATATCTACTGTACTCGATACCATCTATCGATATCATCTACTGCATCTTGCTATGCCGTTCTGTACCATCACTCATTCATATATCTTTATGTACATATTCTTTATCCTTTGCACTTGTGTGTATAAGGTAGTAGTTGTGGAATTGTTAGGTTAGATTACTCGTTGGTTATTACTGCATTTTCGGACTAGAAGCACAAGCATTTCGCTAACTCGCATTAACATCTGCTAACCATGGTATGTGACAAATAACATTTGATTTGATTTGATTTACTTTGAGGGCTAGAGTGGAATAAAAGTGTGTGTGTTTGTGTGATTGCACTCCCATGTGTGACGGGGTTAATAAACCCTCTGACCAATCAGCATTCAAATGAGTCCATTCAATGACTTCACAAATGTCATCCTCTGTGAACACACACACTAGTGTACTCACTATTAAATTGATTTTGTGAGTTTTTATGGATGTAAACACACTACGGCTTACATACCTGCAACATTAAATTGAAACTGAATTGAGAGAGAGAGAGAGGAGAGAGAGAGAGAGAGAGAGAGAGAGAGAGAGAGAGACGAGAGAGAGAGAGAGAGAGAGAGAGAGCGAGAGAGAGAGAGAGAGAGAGAGAGAGAGAGAGAGAGAGGAGAGAGAAGAGAGAGAGAGAGAGAGAGAGAGAGAGAGAGAGAGAAGAGAGAGAGAGGAGGCGATGAAGGGGAGGGAGGACAATGGAGAGAAGGGACATATTTAAATAGGTCTTGTCTGGCGTAAGTGAGTTAATGATCAAACAGATGCTTTCCTATAAATGCTAATTAACCACACAAACAGATGAATAACAGACAAGTGGAGGAAGAGAAAACAGAGAACAGAAAGAGGACATTAGCCCAAGGCAGAGTGCTCTTGTCTCATAAGAGCGTCGTGTGTGTGGTGTGTGTGTGTGTGTGTGTGTGTGTGTGTGTGTGTGTGTGTGTGTGTGTGTGTGTGTGTGTGTGTGTGTGTGTGTGTGTGTGTGTGTGTGTGTGTGTGTGTGTGTGTGTGTGTGTGTGTGTGTGTGTGTGTGTGTGTGCGCGCACGCACTTTCTGGTCAGTGTTGATGGTTGCAATGAGCTATGATGGTATACTGGCTTAGTGTCTGTAGGGAGTACAATGCAGATCACTGTCCAAGGACTCAGTTCAGTCAAACAGAATACTCTAATGGCAGTCTCTCTCTCTCAATTTCATTTCTATTCAATTTAAGGGCTTTATTGGCATGGGAAACATATGTTAACATTGCCAATGCAAGTGAACCAGATTATGAACAAAATTAACAGTAAACATTACACTCACATAAGTTCCAAAAGAATAAAACATTACAAATGTCATATTACGTGCAAATAGTTATTTACAATGATGTTAATTCTCCCACTGGTTGCCATATTCTAGTGGCAACAGGTCACAAATTTGCTGCTGTGATGGCACACTGTGGATTTCACCCAGTAGATATGGAAGTTTATCAAAATTGCGTTGTTGAATTCTCTGTAGATTTGTGTAATCTGAGGGAAATATGTGTCTCTAATATGGTCATACAATTGCAGTAGGTCAGAAGTGGAGCTCAGTTTCCACCTCATTTTGTGGGCAGTGTGCACATACCTGTTTTCTCTTGACAGCCAGGTCTGCCTACGGCGGCATTTCTCAATAGCAAGGCTATTCTCACTGAGTCTGTATATAGTCAAAGCTTTCCTTAAGTTCGGTCAGGCACAGTGGTCAGGTATTCTGCTTTTTTGTGGGCAGCTCAGGCGGCGCTGGACAGACGGCAGCTCAGGCGGCGCTGGACAGACGGGCAGCTCAGGCGAGCTGGACAGACGGGCAGCTCAGGCGGCGCTGGACAGACAGGCAGCTCAGGCTTGCCGAGGCGCACTGTAGCGGACCTCGAAGTGCGAGTGCGGGGAGAAGGACAGGGCATACTGGACTGCCGAGGCGCACTATAAGCCTGGTGCGTGGTGCCGGCACTGGTGGTACCGGGCTGGGGGCACGCACTCAGGGGAGTGCGAGAGCAGTAACAGGGAGTACTGGACCTGGAGACGCACAGTAGGCCCTGGCGTGGTGCTGGAACTGGTGGTACCGGCTGGGAACACCACCTCAAGGCTAGTGCGGGGAGAACAGGGCATACTGGACGCCTGGAGCGCACTAGGAAGCCTGGTGCGTGGTGCGACTGGTGGTACCGGCTGTGGGCACGCACTCAAGGCGAGTGCGCGGGGAGCGAACAGGGATACTGGACCCTGGAGGCGCACAGAGGCCTGGCGTGGTGCCGGAACTGGTGGTACCGGGCTGGGAACACGCACCTCAGGCTAGTGCGGGGAGGAGAACAGGGCGTACAGGGCTCTGGAGACGCACAGAAGCCTGTGCGTGTGTTGCACTGGTGGTACGGGCTGGGACACGTACCTCAAGGCGAGTGCGGGGTGCTGGAACTGGAGGCCTGGTTCGTGCGCGGCACGGAGGACTGGTGCGAGGGGCTGCCACAGGAGAGCTGGTGCGTGGGGCTGCCACAGGGAGCTAGTACGTGGGCTGCCACAGGAGGTGCAGGACTAGGGAAACGCACAGGCCTGGGCGTGGACTGGCACTGTCATTACCAGACGGTTAGCACGCACCTCAGGACGAGTATGGAGAGCTGACTCAGGTAACATCAAATCCCGAACACGCTCCGTCGCGGATGTCGTGCCTCATGCACCAACACAGCAACTCCCTTATTTCACTCTCCTCCAATTTCCCCATTAATTCCTTCACAGTCTCTGTTTCACTCCCCTTGTCACCTCCAATTCCACCCGACTGGCTCTGGTTCCATCTCGGCTCCTCACGGTAAGCACGGGAAGTTGCGCAGGTCTCCTACCTGAACTCACCACACCCCCCGTGTACCCCCCCATTTTGGGGCTGCCTCTCAGGCTTCCAGCCGCGCTGCCGAGCTCCTCATAATGCCGCCTCTCGGCTTTCGCTGCCTCCAGCTCTGCCTTGGGCGGCGATATTCACCCGGCTTTTCCCATGGTCCTGCCTCTAATATTTCCTCCCAAGTCCATCTCCCACAAAGCGCTGTCCTTCCTTTCACCTGCTTGGTCCGGTTGTGGTGGGTTATTCTGTCACGTTCGTCGTTTTGGGAAGAGAGGAGGACCAAGGCGCAGCGTGATAGTAATACATTCTTCTATTTATTAAACGAAACGAAGAACACTTAAACAAACTATACAAAACAACAAAACGAACTGAAGCTAAATACGAAAAGTGCAGACACAGGCAACTTACACATGACAATAAACCCACGAAATACCCAACGGAATATGGCTGCCTAAATATGGTTCCCAATCAGAGACAACGATAAACAGCTGCCTCTAATTGAGAACCAATCTAGGCAACCATAGACCTACAAACACCTAGACTAGTAAACACCCCATAAACATACAAAACCCCTAGACAAGACAAAAACACATACATCCCCCATGTCACACCCTAACCTAACCAAAAAATAAAAAAACAAAGATAACTAAGGTCAGGGCGTGACAGGAGCGGTCATCACAAAGTCCGGCCTCATCCTATAGAACATTTGTGGGTAGAACTGAAAAAGCATGTGCGAGCAAGGAGGCCTACAAACCTGACTCAGTTACACCAGCTCTGTCAGGAGGAATGGGCAAAATTCACCCAACTTATTGTGGGAAGCTTGTGGAAGGCTACCCGAAACATTTGACCGAAGTTAAACAATTTAAAGGCAATGCTACCAAATACTAATTGAGTGTATGTAAACTTCTGACCCACTGGGAATGTAGATTTTTTACATTTTACATTTAAGTCATTAGCAGACGCCTCTTATCCAGAGCGACTTACAAATTGGGAAAGTTCATTACATATTCATCCTGGTCCCCCGTGGGAATGGAAACCACAACCCTGGCGTTGCAAGCGCCATGCGCTACCAACTGAGGCCATGATGAAAGAAAAGCTGAATAAATAATCTTATCTCTACTCTTATTCTGACATTTCACATTCTTAAAATAAAGTGGTGATCCTAACTGACCTAAGACAGGGATTTTTAAATGTCAGGAATTGTGAAAAACTGAGTTTAAATGTATTTGGCTAAGGTGGATGTAAACTTCCGACTTCAACTGTATGTGTGTASCTACCATAGGAGTCCCCTTGAAGCCTACCATTGACTACGTACGTACCCAGCGTCCGACAGAGCTGTAGGAGTTGTAAACCGTTTTTGTTGGTTATGTTGTCGTAGTTGTGTCTAGGGGGGCATATGGGGGAGGGAATGCTGTCACCTCCWGGWAGGTGTTTGTCCCCMTGTGTGCTGAAGGTGTCAGGTTCTTTTCCAGTTCTGGCATTTAGGTTGCCACAGACTCGTACATTTCCCTGGGCCTGGACATTGTTGATCTCACCCTCTAGGATGGAGAAGCTGTCATCGTTAAAGTATGGCGATTCTATTGGGGGTATATAGGTAGCACACATGAGGACATTTTTCTCTGTTGAGATAATTTCCTTATTCTCTCTTCCTCCCTCTCCCTCCCTCCCTCCCCCTCTCTCCATCTCCCTCCCTCCCTCCCCTCCACCCCTCCCTCTGTCTCTCTCTCCCTCTCTCTCTCTCTCGCACACATGGGCCTGGGGGCTAGAGTGAAGAGAGAGACCCTGACACACACATACAGCAGGGCCCCCGAGTCCAGAGCAGATTTATGACACAACAGGCCCAGGGGGGTGGCTAGACAGACCAGCACACAGACCTGCACTTTTTACAAAGGAATATAACTCATAAAACACACACAAATACACACACATGAACACACAATCATGAACACACACATATATAAGACACACACACACACAGCATTACTGTATCATAAGGTGAGTCGGGCTGGGATTTGTCAGGGACCTCACRATACTCACATACTCAACGGTGGAAATGATCACAGTAAAACACTACTTGAGTAAAAGTCTAAAAGTATTTGGTTTTAAATATACTTAAGTATCAAAAGTAAATGTAATTGCTGAAATATACTTAATTAAGTATCAAAAGTAAAAGTAMAAATTTTAACAATTTCAAATTACTTATATTAAAAGGTGCAATAGGCAAAACAAGCAGTCATTGTAAATATCTTTTCCATAACCAAAAATGTTTTATTCTCGGCTGTTTGAAGTAGATGTACAAAACCGAAAGTACGGGAAGCATAGAAAAGCCCACATAGAACAGACCAACCACTTCTTAGACTTGCTTTCAATGAGAATGGCAGATCTATAACTCGATATATCTCTGTGATTTGGTCAGGTCTTCTAAAAGTTACTATTGCAGCTTTAAGGAAGGCGGAGGCAGCGACAAAAGCAGAGCGGCAGCGTTACGAGGGAACACGGCTGGCAAGGAAGCCCGAGAGGCAGCCCCAAAAAATTGGGAGGGGCACACGGGGAGTGTGACTGAGTCAGGTGGGCTGAGCCAACTCCCGTGCTACCGTGGCGAGCGTCGTACTGGTCGGCACGTGTTATGCGGTGGAGCGCACAGTGTCTCCAGTGCGCGTGCATAGCCGGTGGCTACATTCCAGCCCCCGCATCTGCCGGGCTAGGGTGAGCATCCAGCCAGGAAGGCTGTGCCAGCCCTGCTCTCCAGGCCTCCAGTGCATCTCCTCGGCCCAGGATATCTGCGCCGGCTCTGCTCACTGTGTCTCCGGTGCGTCTGCACAGCCCAGTGCGTCCTGTACTGCGCCGCATCTGCAGGGCGAAAGTAACTATCCAGCCAGGAAGGGTTGTGCAGGCTCCTAGCTCGAGACCCCCAGTGCGTCTCCAACGGCCCAGTGTATCCGGTGCTCTGCCTAGGACAGGGCCTCCTGTATCTCTTCCAGCTGGTGAGTCGTCGCCTGTGCCTGCCGCTAGAAGTAATCCTCCTGTGTTTCTCCCAGCCTGGTGAGCCTGTGGAGCTCAACGTATCCAGACTGCCCATACGTTCCTCCCTCCAGTGATGATCCATGGCACGAAGCCTCCAGTGATGATCCATGGCAAGAAGCCTCCAGTAATGATCCATGGCAAGAAGTCTCCAGTAATGATTCCGATGGCACGAAGCCTCCAGTGATGATCATGGCAAGAAGCTCAGTGATGACATGGCAAGAAGCTCTCAGGATGCATCTGCAAGAAGCTCCGGAGTTCTCCAGTCCGAGCCTCCAGCGACGTTCTCAGGTCTCCGGCGAAAAGGGTGCGAGTCGGGCCGCAACGAGAGGTGCCCAGTCCGAGGCCCGCAACAAGGGTGCTCAGTCGGGTCTCGCAAACAGGGTGCCCAGTCCGGGGCCCGCAACGAGGGTCCCCAGTCTGGGGTGGCGACGAGGGTCCCCCGCACCAGAGGCCACCAAGTGGGTGAGACAGCGATGGAGCGGGGTCTGCGTCCCGCAAGTTGAGCCGCCACCAGTGGATAGATGCCACACCAGACCCTCCCCTATAGGTTTAGGTTTTGCGGCCAGAGTCCTCACCTTTGGGGGGGGGGGGGTACGTGTCATCCCTGACCTAGAGAACCTTTTTATTTCTCTATTTTGGTTTGGTCAGGGCGTGAGTTGGGGTGGGGTCTATTTTTGTTGTTTCTATGATTTTCTATTCTATGTTTTGGCCGGGTATGGTTCTCAATCAGGGACAGCTGTCTATTGTCTCTAGATTGGGAACCATACTTAGGTAGCTTCTTTTTCCACCCGGTTGTGGGAAGTTTACTTTTGTTTAGGGCACATAGCCTTTACCTTCACGTTTTGTTTTTGTAGTGTTTATTGTTTTGTTCCTGCGTCCTTTTTATGAATAAAAGGAAAATGTACGCTCAACACGCTGCACTTTGGTCTCCTCTTTCAACAGCCGTGACACCCTCAGGAGACTAAAAATGTGGCATGGGTCCTGAGATCCTCAAAAGGTTTTACAGCTGCACCGTCAAGAGCATCCTGAGGGGTTGCATCACTGCCTGGTATGGCAACTGCTCGGCCTCCAGCCGCAAGGCCACAGAGGGTAGTCACGAATGGACCAGTATATACTGGGGCCAAGCTTCCTGCCATCCAGGACCTCTATACCAGTCAGAGGAAGGCCTAAAAATTGTGTCAACAGACTCCAGCAGCCCTAGGTCTAATGACAGTTCTCTCTGCTACTCTCGCACGGCAAGCTGTACGGAGGCCAAGTCGGTCAAGAGGCTTCTCAAAAGCTTCCTAGCCTCCCAAGCATAAGACATAGACTGTTGCTCTCCTGCTACGCACGGCAAGCTGTCGGAGCGCCAAGTCCTAGGTCCAAGAGGCTTCTAAACAGCTTTCTACGGCCAACAGTAGGCCATAAAACAGATAGACTCGGTTCTCTCTGCTGGTACTAGCAGCGGAAGACGAGCCGTACTCCAGAGTAGGTCCAAGAAGGTTCACATGAGACTATCCAACAGCTTCTAACCTCCAACGCTCATAAGAACATCCTATCCTTGACTAAATGCATTTTCGCAATCTAGCCACCCACTCCCCCGCCTCTTCACGCTGCTGCTATCTCTGTTATTATCTAGTGCACATCCTTAATAATACTTCAACATACACATAGTACCATTATCTCCTCATTACGGTCGCACCGGTGCCCACGGCCATTGATCTGTACCCCCTGTATATAGCCCTACTATTGTTATTAATGCTTGCTCTTTATTATTTGTTATTCTTATCTCTTACTTTTTTTGTTGGAGTGTTTTCTTAAAACTGCATTGTTGGTTAAGAATTTGTAAGTAGGCAGTTCACGGTAAGGTACTACACCTGTTGTATTTGGCGCATGTAACAAATAACATTTGATTTGATTTTATGTGATTTTATAGTGATTCGATGTTCCAAATATATTGCTCACCATGTGYCTGCTGCAGAGAGACATGAGAGAACATGAGAACATTTGTTTTGATCAGTCTTGGAAATAAAAGTGCTGAAAACAATWTGGCTCCCTGTTTAAAAATAAGATTGAGAAGTAGCTATGAAGGAGAAATACTGGAGTTTTGGTGCTGGTAGACCCAACGAGAACAAAAACAATCTTGTGATATTTTCAAAATGATGTGTATATGTAACTGTATCGATTTTTTTCACTAATGGTGTGTGGGGTCTGGTTATTCCACGTCAACAGACCAGAGATAGAGACATGGAAGAAACAGAGGGAACAAAAGGAAAAGAAAGAAAAAAAAGACAAGGAACAGAGAGAGGAGAACCAGAAGGGATGAAAAGAGAGGGAAAGGGAAACAGAGAAAAGAGAGAGGACCTGAGCCCCGCGTGTGTGTCTGTATGTGTRCATCCTCAGAGGTACAATTTAGTTCTTTCACTTGCCCTGTCCTGCTTCCCTACCTCCACTTCTCTCTCTCTCCTTTCCCCTCTCTCTCTGTCCTATATATTCCATTACTAAAGGCAAACTGGTCCCTTGCTGCTCGCTGATGGAGCAGAAGAGGAGATAAGAAAGGAAGAGTGCAGCATCAACTGGATCATTTAACCACCAGGTGAAACCTAACACTGTTTTCAGCCTTTTCTCCTTCTCTCTCTCCTTCTCTCTTCTTCTCTCTACCTCTATCTACCTCCCTCTCACTCTTTATCCCTCTCTCCCTCTCTCTCCCTCTCTCCTTCTCTCTTATTCTCTCTACCTCTATCTACCTCCCTCTCACTCTTTGTCCCTCTCTACCTCTCTCTACCTCTCTCTCCTTCTCTCTCTAATCCCTCTATCTACTCTCCATCTCCTCCTCCGCTCCTCCTTCCCTCTCCACCTCTCCTTCTCTACTCTCTTCTTTACCTACTCTCCTCCCTCTCTCCCTTGCTACTCTCCTCCCTTCTCTCTCGCCTCTCTTCCCTCTCTCTCTCTATCCTCTCTCTATCCCTCCTCCCTCACGTTTTTTTTTCATTTTATTTTTCCTTCTGCCCACTTCTCTCTCACTCTGTTCCTTCCCTCCCTATTGTCTTGGCTATGTTTGTCCTCTCAGGGACTAGAACCTGTCAGAACACTACTCTGTGCTACAAGACATCCAGATACACCAAGAAACTTGTTGTGATTGTGTGTGTGTGTGTGTGTGTGTGTGTGTGTGTACGTTGTTGTGCTGTGTGTGGTGTGTTGGTGTGTGTGTGTGTGTGTTGGTGTGTGTGTTGTCACGTGTGTGTGTCGTAGTGTGTGTGTGTGTGTGTGTGTGTGTGTGTGTTGTGTGTGGTGACACCTGTGTGGTGTGTGCGGTGTGGATGTCGCCTCTCTGTGTGTTCTTGAATTTATGATTTTGTGCGCAGATCAGACTGGGCTAATCATTTCCCAGCGGCGGTCTGCTCCCACGACCCAGCATTCGCACCAGTGTCCCGTGGGGTCCTGGTCGGTTCAGGGAACAACGGAAAGAGTGCGTTTTCATAGGAAAGGGAAAATGACCTCAGGTACACCTCTCCATTCCAAAGGGTTTTCCTGCATGTTTTCATGCCCTTACTGAATGAGACCCCATACACAATAGTTATATCTGCTGCCTGCTGTCACTAATACAGTGCCATTAAACAGGATGTTTACAATGCTCCCACTACTAACCAGCTGTTACAGCAGAAAGAGAGGGGGAGAGAGAGACAGAGAGAGAAAAAAGGGTAAAGAAGGAGATAGAATGGAGACGAGGCGAGACAGAGAGAGACATCAGCAGCAGAACAGACAAAGAAGAACCCAAGCCAGGGGATTCTACCCCTTGAGCACCCCTGTCCAGCCACCCTGAAACTCCCTCTCTGACATACCCCCCCACACGACTGAAGGAATACACAAGACACAGGATTGTACTCCTTATGGACTCCATGATGCCGGGCGGCAGTGTAGCCTACTGCGGTTAGACGATGTCATCGTGTGAGGTTTATTTTCTTATCCTTTTTTTATGTTCACCTTTCATTTAACACCAGGCTAGGCTGTTTGAGAACAAGTCTCTCAGTTGCACTGCGACACTGGCCAATGATAAAGCATAGGCAGGAATCGCGTGTAACAGACAACAAACACAGAGTTACCACATGGAAGTAAACAATAAAAGTCAATAAACTGGTAGAAACAGAAGAGAATCATATATCTAGTATGTGTGGTTAAAGGCTCATTGATGGAGGTAGGGTCATACAATTGAATATAATTACCAATTTAGCAGATTAACACTGAGTGAGATACATCAATCAGATGATTCATGTGCAAGCTAGCAGATTACTGGTGTCAACAAGAGCAGAAAAGGTAAATAAATTAACAACACGTATGGGGGGTGAGGTTAGGTAAATTGGTGGGCTATCTACCGATGGACTATATGTACAGCATGCATGCGGCAGTTCGGTCTAGCCTGCTCGGATAGCAGATGCTTTAAGTTGGTTGAGGAGATAAAAGGTCTCCAACTTCAGAGATTTTTGCCAATTCGTTCCTAGTCTGCAGGCAGCAGAAGAGAACTGGAAGGAAGGCTCCAAATGAGTTTTGAGCTTTAGGGGCATGAGTCATGACGATAACACGTGCTGGAGCGCGTGCTACGGTGGGAATGGGCCATTGTGTAGCCATCTGCTGACCAGTGAACTGAGATCAAGGCCCGGTCACTCTATACCTACGCATAGGCCCTTTAATGACTGGAGCCAGTAGGGGTCTCGACGTCATACTAAGAAGCAATGTGCAGAGGGCCAAGCCGACTAGGGCGATACAGGTCCTCGTGTGTGATGGGTCTATAAGGTGCTTTATAACAAAACGGATGGCAACTGTGATAAACTCATCAGTTCTTCCTGAGTAGAGTAATTGGAAGTTATTTTGTAGATGACATCCGCCGAAGTCGAGGATCGGTAGGATAGTCTAGTTTACTAGGGTAAGTTTCGGCGTGCGTGAGATGAAAGGTTGCAAGATCAAATCCCAGAGCTGGACAAGATAAAAACTCTGTTCCTTCTGGCGGCTGAATCAAAGGGCAGTTGTAACGCTTTGTCAATAGGGAGCTGTTAGCACTATTTCTTTTTTTTACATTTCAAATTAAACTGCTCGTACTCAATTCTTATGCTCGCGTACAATATGCTATTATTATTACTATTGGATAGAAACAATCTCTAGTTTTCTAAGGGACCCGTTTGAATTATGTCTGTGGTCAAACCAGAACTCTTTCTAAACAGCGAAAATCATGACAGACATATGCGAAGGTCAGAAACCTAGGCTCTGTTCTCAGATCAGTTTAAAGCTCTGTGTGTGCCTACTGGGTCGAAATGCACCGCTTCCCTGGAATGTCAGTAACCAATGAGAGTGGAATGGAAGTCTCTACGTATTTCTCAGAGTTTAATAAAACGCATGGAAGTGACATGTGTTACCCCCCCCCCCCCCCTCTTTTGGAACCTCCCAAGACGCAAGGAGAGGAATCAGAATGGCATGCTCAAAAGCTCTCGTTATCGGGCTAAGATATATCCGTCTGTGATTTATTCGATATACTGGTGTTGGAAACATCATAGAAGTTATTTTAAACGCGATTTAATATCAGTTTATGCGAGTCATTTGCTATTTTGGACTTTTTCGTAGTAATTGCGCTTTGGAGGATTTGGACATGTGTGTGCCACGTACTATTGTTAGGCTGCTAGTTCCGAAGTTTTTGAAGAGGAACGTTTTACAACAAAGCAACGATTCTTTTGGACAAAGGACACCTTGCCCAAGATAGCTGATGGAAGCTCGTCAAAAGTAGTAGCTAGTTTATGATTTTATCGGTATTTATGTGGAATAAATGTAAACGCATTTGTCGGCGCCATTGTTGCGGTCACCTAGTCTGGTGTTAAGGCACACTGTTTGCTAGTAAGTTAATTTTAAAATCTAACTCAGCGGTTGCATTAAATATAATGTCTTTCATTAGCTGCTCAAACCTGTATTTTTTTAGTCAATCTAAATCGATAAATAATCGTAAACTTAGGTGCCTTTCCAAGATGGGCCGGCCGAATGTCATGCCATGTTTTGACCGATTTACATGTGCATACACGATTTGTGATGCTAAATATTGCACATTTTCGAAGCAAACTCTATATGCTATTTGTTGTAATATGATGTTTACAGGGACCTGTCATCTGAGAATTCTGAGAAGGTTAGTGAAATTTATATATTTTGGTGGTGATAAAGTTATTCGGATCTTTTTGCCTTGAATAATGCTGGGGTGATGTTAGCTCAATTTGGTAGCTAATTATAACGATATATTGTGTTTTGCTGTAAAACCTTAGAAATCTTGAAATATTGTCTGGAATTCATCAGACTGTGTCTTTTCCAATTGTGTACGGCTGTCGGTATTTTAAGAAATGTTTTATGATGAGTAATTAGGTAATACACGTTGCTCTCTGTAGGTTATTCGAGTTTTTGTGATAGTGGCACTGCAATGGTAAACTATTTATGACGCGCTGAAAAATGCACATTTTCTAACCAAAACAGTCATGGCTATACATATAAATATGTTTCAGACTGGTCATCTTATGGAAGTTGTTTCTGTGCGTTAAGTGGTAGGATATATATTATAGCTGATCTTTATTTAGTCGATGATTAGTGATAGTACAGGGCGGTTGAATGGAGTTAAAGGCTGGTGGAGGTAAAAAGTGTGTCTTTTGCTAAGTGGTTAGCTAATAGATTTACATATTGTGTCTTCGTGCCTGTAAACATTTTAAACATCAGAATGAGGCTGGGATTCACAAGATGTATCTTTCATCTGGGTGGATCTGTGGGACCTTGGTGATTCTACAGTGAGGTGGATATGTATTAGATGCTAGTAAGGTTTATGCGGGCAGAGTAGCATGATGAGGCTATGAATGTGGCACGAGTAGTAGTGCACGGTCTGCTTGTGAAGCGGTTGGCTAGGCTATGCTAGGTCAGGCTGTTTTTGACTTGTGGGGGGTGCTCGGCGGTGATCCGGGGTTTGGGAGGAAACTAGAGTTAACTTTCACGAGCCTCTACACCGGGTCGCGGGATCACCCTCGCCCCACCACGACACGATTAGCATAGCTAGCATAGCTTCTAGCAAGTAGATAGTAGCATCTAATATCATTAAATCAAGTCAGACCCCAGATAAAGATAAGATCTTGTGATAAAGCCACCATTTCAGCTTTTAAAATGTTTTACTAGGGGAAGACCAATCTGTAATCTATTAGCTACACACGTTACAAATACACAATTTTTTGTCCCATTTGTTTCTCTCCAACAGATAGATATAATAAATCGGCTCAACTTAAGATATTGATAGCCAAATAACATAAAAAACCTCATCAGATGACAGTCTGATAACATATTTATGGTTAGTAGGATAGGTTTTTGTTAGAAAAAAGTGCATATTTCAGGTAGAAATCACATGTTTCCAAATTGCACCGACCATGCACAATCGACTAGAATTACGTATGAGAGCAGTGTATGACCAATTTACTCATCTATAGAAAACATTTCCAAAGAAATAGCCAAGCATAGCAAATGGAAATGACCAGTTTGTGATTTCAGACAATATTTCAGATTTGCTCTTAAGCGTTTTACAGCGAAAACACAAAATCGATAGTTAGCATACACATGGCAAACGTTACCAAGCATCGATTCAAGCCAAAGAGAGCTATAACGTAATCATCCGCAAAATATTTATTTTTTCACTAACCTTCTCAAATTCTTCCGATGAACTCCTGTAACATCATTTTAAACATACAGTATAGAGTTTGTTCGAGAAATGTGCATTATTTTAGGCCATACAAAGACCGTGGTTTACAATGAAAATATAGCAAATCAGAGGCCTCAAAATTCGGACCGTCATCTTTCAGACGTGATCTCGTTTATCGAAGCTTCATATACTTGATAAAAATACAGGGTTGACAAAGGAATCGAAAGACAATTAGTTCTTAATGAACCCTGATTTACATTTCTAAGAATTAATCCTTAGTGTGCGCCAGATACAGGTGTCGCCAAGTGAAGCGATAACAAACAAAATGGCGGATTATTGGCGTTTAAATATTTGACAGAAACAACGATTTATCATATTAATATTTTCTTACACTGATGAGGTGAATTTTCCTATCAAATTCTTGGGCATGATCCTTTCTTGGGTCTAATCTTCTTTTGGTCGG
>NW_019944590.1:63176-66970 GCF_002910315.2 Salvelinus sp. IW2-2015 | reverse complement strand
TCATTTTAGTTAAAAGGCTGTAATGTAAACAAAAATGTAGAACTAAGTGGAAGGTTTCTGAATACTTTATGAATGCGTGTAAGTAACTCTAATTATGCATATAGGAAAATACCGTGTTCCACAGCTGTATGAGCATAGGCCAGATCAGGACCCTAACAGAACTCAGCAGGATGCTATTCGTGTTCTTCTGTAATAGACATAATATAGGAATAGCGTCCACAGCTGTATGGCATAGCCAGATCAGGACCTAACATAACTCAGAAGGATTGCTATTCTGTTTCTTCTGTAATAGAATAACATATAGAAATAGCTGTTCCCAACAGCTGTATGGCATAAGCCAACATCAGGACCTAACATAAGGACAACTAAGAGGATAGCTAGTTCTGTTCTTCTGTACATAGACTACATTTGCTAATATCATGTTCTTGTAGACCTTTCTAAAATAAATATGATTTATTGTGAAGAGTGATAGGCATTTATATTTACATGGGTTATTAGACTTTTTACATAACCATTCAATCCAAATCAAGTGTTATTTGTCACTTGCGAATACGAACCGAGAATGTTTACTTACAAGCCCTTAACCAACTCTCAATCAGTTCAAGAAATTTAGAGTTAAGAAAATATTTACTAAAATAAAACTAAAGTAAAAATATAAAAGATAAAGTAACACTCTGCGGGGAATCTGGTACATAGTCAATGCTGAGGGGTCCGAGTTAGTAATGAGGCTATATACAGGGATTTCGGCTACCAGGCTACAGAGTCAATTGATGAAACAGGGGTATCCAGGTTAGTAATGAGGCTAATATTACAGGAGGTACCCCAGGTACAGAGTCAATGTGCAGGGGTCCGGTTAGTAATGAGGCTATATTACCGGGGTACCGGTACAGAAGTCCCAATGTGCAGGGTACAGTTATAAATGAGGGCTATATTACGGGAGGGTACCGGTACCAGAGTCATGCAGGGGTCCAGGTTAGTATGAAGGCTAAATATACAGGGGTACCTATATTTCAATTTTAATTTTTTTTAATTAAAGGTACAGAGTCAATGTGCAGGAGGTAACAGGTTATTAATGAGGCGATATTACAGCGGAGGTACCGGTACAGAGTCAATGTGCAGGGTTACAGGTTTAGTAATAGGAGCTATATACAAGGTACCGGGTACAGATCAGATGCTGCAGGGTCCAGTTAGTAATGAGGCTATATAACAGGGGTACCGGTACAGAGTCAATGATGGCAGGGATCCAGATTAGTAATGAGGCTATATACAGTGGTTACCGGTACAGAGTCCAATGTTGCAGGGCTACAGGGTTAGTAATGAGGCTATATACAAGGATACCGTACGAGTCAATGTGCAGGGGTCCAGGTTTATTAATGAGGCTATATACAAGGGGTGTACGGTACAGGAGTCAATGGGTGCAGGGGTCCAGGTTTAGTAATTGAGGCTGATTATACAGGGTTGTGGTATCCGGTACAGAGTCTAATGTGCAGGGGTACCAGGTTGTAAATGAGGCTATATACAGTGGTTGGTACCGGTACAGTAGTTCAATGTGCAGGACGGTTACAGGTTAGTAAATCAAATCAAATCAAATCAAAAAATCAAATTTTATTAAGTCACAATACACAATGGTTACAAGATGTTTAATGCGATTAAATAAAAACCTTTCCTTAATCAATCTACACACAATACCTCATAATGACAAAGCGAAAACAGGTTTTTAGAAATAAACATTTAAAAATAAAAATAAATACCTTATTTACATTGGTATTCAGACCCTTTACTATGAGATTAGAAACTGAGCTCAGGTGCATCCTATAACAGGTCTCACTGTTGACAGTGCATGTCAGAGAAAAAACCAAGCCATGAGGTCGATGGAATTGTCCGTAGAGCTCAGAGACAGGATTGTGTCGGGGCACAGATCTGGGGAAGGGTACCAAAACATTTCTGCAGCATTGAAGGTCCCCAAGAACACAGTGGCCTCCATCATTCTTACATGGAAGAATTTTGGAACCACCAAGACTCTTCCTAGAGTTGACCGCCAGGCCAAACTGAGCCATCGGGGGAGAAGGGCCTTGGTCAGGGAGGTGACCAAGAACCCGATTGTCACTCTAACAGTGCTCTAGAGTTCCTCTGTGGAGATGGGAGAACCTTCCAGAAGGACAACCATCTCTGCAACACTCCACCAATCAGGCCTTATGGTAGAATGGCCAGACGGAAGCCACTCCTCAGTAAAAGGCACATGACAGCCCACTTGGAGTTTGCCAAAAGGCACTTAAAGGATTCTCAGACCATGAGGAACAAGATTTTCTGGTCTGATGAAACCAAGATCGAACTCTTTGGCCTGAAGGAACAAACGATTAGTCTGGTTGAGCTTGTTGTAGGTAGGGGTTAGGGAACGAACGATTAGTCTTGGTGTTTGGGCGTATTGTAGGTACGGGTTAGAGGTTAGGTGGTACGGGTTAGGGGTTAGAGAACGAAGAGTTAGTCTTGGTGGTTCGGTGTGTTGTAGGTAGAGGTTAGGAAACGACAACAGGTCATCTTGGTGGTTGGGAGTGTTATAGGTAGGGGTTAGATGTTAGGTGTTAGTGGTTAGGGGTTAGAGGTTCATGGGTAGGGAACAAACAGGCAGTCTTGGTGGCTGGGCGTTTTGAAGATAGGGCTGCAGAACCACAGCAAAGTCCTCTTTGAAGAAGCGGTCGCTTTCCAGAAGCTTCTCCAGCCTCCACTGGAAACACAATGTGAGATAGGTATCAATAGAGTATCATGTCAAGGGTACTCAGTAGAAGATAGGGAAGTGTACACACAGGCTGCATGCTGGGATAGAGCAAGGGGTGGGCACCAATCAGGCCCTTGAGGACCAAAGTTGCCCACCCCTGGGATAGTTGCATCAACACACACCTGAAATTCAAAGTTGAGTTCTATAAGTTCCTTCAGGTCAGTAGAGTTATCCTCTGGTAACACCAAGCAGGAGCAGAACCTCCTTGGTAGAGAGCACAACATTTCAGTAATTTAACCCCAACCCCTAACATCTAACCCTAGTTCCTTCAGGTCAGTAGAGTTATCCTCTGGTAACACCAAGCAGGAACAGAACCTCCTTGGTAGAGAGTACAACATTTAAAGACACTTGAGTGGAATTGTATCAAGGTTAGGGAGAGCAGTCCTACTTTTGGAGCTCACAGCCGATGGAGGGCCTCTGAACTTCTCTGAGACTCTCCATGGGAAGGATCTGCACTATGTTCACTATCATCCTAGGGACCTGAGTGAGAGAGAGAGAGAGAGAGAAAGAAAGAAAGAGAAAGAGAGAGGGAAAGAGAGAACGAGAGAGAGAGAAAGAGAGAACGAGAGAGAGAGAAAGAGAGAACGAGAGAGAGAAGAGAGAGAGAGAGAAGAAAGAGGGAGAAGAGAGAGAGAGAGAAAGAGAGAACGAGAGANGAGAGAGAGAGGGAAGAGAGAGAGAAGAGAGAGAGAGGGAGAAGAGAGGGGGAGAGGGGGAGAAGAGAGAGAAAGAGGGGGGGAGAAAAGAGACAGAAAGAGAAATCAGTGAAGAACAAAGGACCACAATATAAGTCATCATAGAATCACCTTCAGTGCATAATAAAATGTTACAAAATAACTTTACTATACCTCGTTCATAATCGTGTCACGCATCTGTCATGTGACTGACTATACCTTGTTCATCATTGTTAAGCATTTCTGTCATACCTCGTTCATCATTGTGTCAAGCATCTCTGTCATGTAGTAGATGAAGTTGTCCGCTGAGAAGAGAGTCTGTGGAAAATTAATAAACAATAGTT
>NW_019944590.1:58443-59913 GCF_002910315.2 Salvelinus sp. IW2-2015 | reverse complement strand
ATCTACTGGGCAGGAGTGACTGCATCTACTGGGCAGGCATGACTGCATCTACTGGGCAGGGGTGACTGTATCTAATGTGTAGGAGTGACTATCTAATGGGTATGAGTGACTTTATATCCAACAATCTATGAAAAAATAAATGTTGCCTTACTTTGTTTTTACAATAATCACAGATGTCATTCATTCCAATAAGCACTGTCACCAGCTTCCAATCTTCTTTGTAGTTCAGACCCTGAAATATAGTCATATTATGTAATATAAATGCATTTTGTAGTTAATCTCTGCATGGAAAGGCACACTTACAGCTCGAACACTCCAGTGCACAAGTCTGAAAACGTACAGTTTCTGGAAGTGTCCAGCCTTGTAACGGCCCTCCACATGTCCCGTGTTTCTCCGATAACGAAACACTTTTGTGCCAGATGTGCATACAGAGCCTTGGGAAACTATTCAGACCCCTTGACTTTTTACACATTTGGTTACAGCCTTAAAATGTATTAAATAGTTTCCCCCCTCATCAATCTACACACAATAACCCATAATGACAAAGCCAAAACAGGTTTTKAAATTTWGCTAATTTCCAAATAAAAAATGGAAATATCACATTTACATACAGTGGCTTGCGAAAGTCTTCACCCYCCTTGGAATAWTTCCTATTTTGTTGCCTTACAATCTGGAATTAAAATAGATTTTTGGGGGGTTTGTATCATATGATTTACACAACATGCCTACCACTTTGAAGATACAAACAAGAAATAAGACAAAAAAAACWGAAAACTTGAGCGTGCATAGCTATTCACTCCCCCAAAGTCAATACTTTGCAGAGCCACCTTTGGCAGCAATTACAGCTACAAGTCCAAGATGGCGTAGCAGTCAGACGTGTGTTTTGTCTTGTCCTGTCCGAGTAAATATCATTTTCCTCATTTTTTGTATATATTTCGTATATACTGTATTTT
The DNA here is from genome assembly GCF_002910315.2 of Salvelinus sp. IW2-2015. Lineage (NCBI taxonomy): Eukaryota > Metazoa > Chordata > Actinopteri > Salmoniformes > Salmonidae > Salvelinus > Salvelinus sp. IW2-2015. The sequence continues at coordinate 58,960 of NW_019944590.1, read as the reverse complement.
AATCTCACTTTCCATCTAAGGACTGAATACACTCTCCTGCAACCCGGCTCACCCAATGTGGTACGGATCTGCTATTTTTATACCTTAGAACCAGAACCCCCTTCAGAAGCTAGCCAGCTAACTAGCTACTAGTCAGTCAGTTAGCCACTGCTAGCAGTCTTCACCGTTAATTCGGACACCAGCCAGCCTCAGCTCGGCCAATACCTGCCAGTCTGCACAGCGCGATATCAACCCAGACATATTRGACTGCTTTTTCTCTACCACATCTCCGGATTCSTACCGCAAKCWCTGRACCTTTACACCGGATCATCGCAGCTAGCTAGCTGCAATCCGATTGGCTACTCCTGGCTAACGTCTYCGTCCCGAAGCAAGCACCAGTTAGCCTTGAGCTAGCCTCGAGCTAGGCCCATCTCCCGGCTAGCCGAAGAAGTACACCAGTATTTTTGGGAACCAATACCGCTTTTGCCAATTGGCCTGGACGCTTTATTGCCGACACGATGCCCCGCCAGTCCATCAC
>NW_019944590.1:56423-57738 GCF_002910315.2 Salvelinus sp. IW2-2015 | reverse complement strand
GGTCTGCCGAAGGTATCTTAGAGGGGTCTAACAGGCTTTTCCGTTGTGACTGCCGGAAGATCCGATCTGTGGCCACCGGGCCCCTAATGCTTTCTGAACCGCCGTGTTCCAGCCTGCGCCGTAGCCGTAGAAGCGACAAACGAACTCATCCTACTCCTCCTCTGTTCCTCTGGTGATGTAGAGGTTAACCCAGGCCCTGTAGAACCCAGCACCACACCTATTCCCAAGGTGCTCTCATTTGTTGACTTTTGTAACTGTAAAAGCMTTGGKTTCATGCATGTTAACATCAGAAGCCTCTTCCCTAAGTTTGTTTTATTCACTGCTTTAGCACACTCCGCCAACCCTGATGTCCTAGCCGTGTCTGAATMCTGATTTAGGCAGGCCACCAAAAATTCTGAAATTTCCATCACCAACTACAACATTTTCCATCAAGATAGAACTGCCAAAGGGGGAGGAGTTGCAATCTACTGCAGAGATWGCCTGCAGAGTTCTGTCATACTATCCAGGTCTGTGCCTAAACAAAAAATAAATCCACCTTTCCAGAAATTAGTCTCTCASCATTGCCGCTTGCTATAGACCTCCCAATGCCCCCAGCTGTGCCCTTGACACCATATGTGAATTGATTGCCCCCCATCTATCTTCAGAGTTCGTTCTGTTAGGTGACCTAAACTGGGAWAAGCTTAACACCCCGGCCGTCCTACAATCTAAGCTAGATGCCCTCAATCTCACAAATGATCAAGGAACCTACCAGGTACAACCCTAAATCCGTAAMCATGGGCACCCTCWTAGATATCATCCTGACCAACTTGCCCTCTAAATAGACCTCTGCTGTCTTCAACCAGGATCTCAGCGATCACTGCCTCATTGMCTGMGTCWGTTATGGGTCTGCGGTCAAACGACCACCCCTCATCACTGTCAAACGCTCCCTAAAACAATTCAGTGAGCAGGCCTTTCTAATCGACTTTTCCCGGGTATCCTGGAAGGATATTGACCTCAATTAATTGATCATTTCAATAAGCATTTTTTTCTACGGCTGGCCATGCTTTCCACCTGSYGACCCCTACCCCGACCAATAGCTCTGCACCCCCAGCAGAAACTTGCCCAAGCACCCCCCCACACACTTCTCCTTCACCCAAATCCAGRCTGCTGATATTCTGAAAGAGCTGCAAAATCTGAATCCCTACAAATCAGCTGGGCTAGACAATCTGGACCCTCTCTTTCTAAAATGATCCGCCAAAATTGTTGTAATCCCTATATCTAGCCTGTTCAACCTCTTTCGTATCATCTGAGATCCCTAAAGATGGGAAAGCTGCCG
>NW_019944590.1:50163-51293 GCF_002910315.2 Salvelinus sp. IW2-2015 | reverse complement strand
ATTATGGGGTGTTGTGTTTACATTCAATGTAATCCATTTTAGAATAAGGCTGTAACGTAACAAAATGTGGAAAACATCAATGGGGTTGAATACTTTCCCAATACAGTGTACACATGTAAATACACTTAATTTGAGACATCCTGTAAAAATGCAAAAATTTAGGAGCCAAAACATTCTGTGAATTGTAATGTAAATGTATTATGTTGTATGGCATTGATTTATTTACTATTTTCCTTGTGTGTGTTGGCTATATGGAAAATTACTGAGGATAATAGCAGACGATATTGCCACTCCTGTTTGCCACATCTTCAATGTAAGCCTACTAGAGAGCATCTGCCCTCAGGCCTGGAGGGAAGCTAAAGTCATTCCTCTACCTAAGAATAGTAAAGCCCTCTTTACTGGCTCAAATAGCTGACCAATCATCCTGTTACCAACCCTTAGTAAACTTCTGGGAAAAACTGTCTTTGACCAGCACACTTATAGGGAAGGACATTCAACAAGCACAGCACTTACACAAATAACTGATGATTGGCTGAGAGAAATTGATGGTAAAATGATTGTGGGGGCTGTCTTGTTAGACTTCAGTGCAGCTTTTCACATTATCGATCATAGTCTGCTGCTAGAAAAACTTGTGTTATGGCTTTACACCCCCTGCTATGATGTGGATAAAGAGTTACCTGTCTAACTGAACACAGAGGGTGTTCTTTAATGGAAGCCTCTCAAATATAATCCAGTTAGAATCAGGAATTCCCCAGGGTAGCTGTTTAGGCCCCTTGCTTTTTAAAAGTTTTACGAACGACATGCCACTGGCTTTGAGTAAAGCCAGAGTGTCTATGTATGCGGATGACTCAACACTATACACGTCAGCTACTACAGCGACTGAAATGACTGCAACACTCAACAAAGAGCTGCTAGTTTCAGAGTGGGTTGCAATTAATAAGTTAGTCCTACATTTTTCTAAAACTAAAAGCATTGTATTTGGAACAAACCACTCACTAAACCCTCAACCTCAACTAAATCTTGAAATACATTTTGTGGAAATTGAGCAAGTTGAGATGACTAAACTGCTTGGAGTAACCCTAGATTGTAAACTGTTATGGTCAAAACATATTGATACAACAGTAGCTAAG
>NW_019944590.1:31764-45513 GCF_002910315.2 Salvelinus sp. IW2-2015 | reverse complement strand
ACACACACACACACACACACACACACCGTTATCTTGAAAAAGCTTTGAGGTTAATTGGTTTTGCGTCAGTAATAAATGGCAGCAATAAAGTGTTATCATAGTTATTAAAGTTAATAAACAAACATTTGAACCCAAAGTACACACTGCTTGTAATTTCACAAGCCATTCCATATTCTAAGCGCAGCCTCAGTTAACCTTTTTGTCATCAGTAAATACATAGAATGTTCTAGTCAGTCCCTCAGAGAGTTGCGTTCTAGTCAGTCCCTCACAGAGAGTTGTGTCCTGTCACAGCAAAGTTGAATCCTGTCTCATTGATGCTAGCAGGGTAGCCATGGAGCGTCCACAGTGGAGCCGGACCCAGCAGCTCGGGGTTAAACAGCTTGAAGATGTCTGGAACCACAGGGAAACAGAACCTTACTGATGGCTCTTGACACTGAACTCTTGTTAGGTAATTAAAACTGAAAACAAGAAATAAGCAAAGAGCAATTCTAAACGTGTATGTTGTGTTAATTTAATTTGATTTTATCTCTGGTTATGAAAACAGTAACACTTATATTGCAACTTACTTGCAAGTGTGATGACATCTTGATAAGTTCCATAACCTCCAATACTGTATAACACAAAGAAAAGGGACAATGAACTGACACCGATACCTACCCTTCACCAGAACCCCTAATCCTAACACAAAGAGGGTCAAGGKTCAAGATCYAAGATGGCGTAGCAGTCGGACGTGTGTTTTTTCTTGTTCCGTCTTGTCCCATGTAAATAGTCGGTTTCATCGTTTTTTTCGTATATATTTTAATCTCACTTTCCACCTATGATCTAAATATACTTTCCTGCAACCTGCCTCACCCAATGTGGTACGGATCTGCTATTTTTATACGTTATAGCTGGAACCTCCATCAGCAGCTAGCCAGSTAACTAGCTACTAGCTAGTTGTCACTGTTAACCACGGCTAGAGGTCTTCACCTTGGAGACCAGCCAGCTTTAGCTCGGTCAATACCTGCCAGTTTGCACAGCGGAACCCAGGGCATATCGGACAGCTTTTCTCCACCACATCACCGGATTCCTGCCGCAACCTCTGGACCATTACAACGGATCATCGCAGCTAGCTNCCACGGCTAGAGGTCTTCACCTTGGAGACCAGCCAGCTTTAGCTCGGTCAATACCTGCCAGTTTGCACAGCGGAACCCAGGGCATATCGGACAGCTTTTCTCCACCACATCACCGGATTCCTGCCGCAACCTCTGGACCATTACAACGGATCATCGCAGCTAGCTAGCTGCAACCGTGGCTACCGCTGGCTAACGCCCCTGTCCTGAAGCAAGCACCAGTTAGTCTTGAGCTAGCCTCGAGCTATGCCCATCTCCCGGCTAGCCGAAGAGGTATACCCGCTAATTCATGGGCTACAATACCTCTTTTGCCAATTGGCCTGGACCCTTTATTACCGACACGGAGCCCCRCCGATCCATCATGACTGGTCTGCCGACATAATCTTCCGATGTGGTTTCAACAGGCTTTTCCGTTGCGATGTCACCGAAGACCAATCTGYTAGCCCCGGCCCGCTAGATTTCCGAATGCCGTGACTTCCGCTCGCCTAGCGTAGTAGTGACTACYGGACTCACCTATTGCTGCTCATTGGACCCTATGATCACTCGGCTACACATGGCTCTCTCTAATGTCAGTATGCCTTSTCTTCTGCTRTTTYGGGTAGTTGTTTTATTTCACTGTAGARCCCCTTGTCCAGCTCAACATGCCTTAGATAGTTCTTTTGTCACACACCCCACACGAGASCTCACCTGGCTTAGCKKGTGTCTCCAGAGATGCAACCGCTCTCATYGTCACTCAATRCCTAGGTKTACCYCMACTGTACTCRCWYCCTACCATACCCTTGTCTGTATATTATGCCCTGAATCTATTCTACCACWCCCAGAAATCTGCCCCTTTCATTCTCTGTTCCCAATGCACTAGAAGACCAGTTCTTATAGCCKTTAGTCGTACCCTCATCCTACTCCTCCTCTGTTCCTCTGGTGATGTAGAGGTTAACMCAGACCCTGTAGCCCCCAGCACCACACCTATTCCCCAGGCGCTCTCATTTGTTGACTTCTGCAACCGTAAAAGCCTTGGTTTCATACATGTTATCAGAAGCCTCCTCCCTAAATTTGTTTTATTCACTGCTTTAGCACACTCTGCCAACCCTGATGTCCTAGCCGTGTCTGAATCCTAGCTTAGGAAGACCACCAAAAATTCTGAAATTTCCATCACCAACTACAACATTTTGCATCAAGATAGAACTGCCAAAGGGGGCAGAGTTGCAATCTACTGCAGAGATAGCCTGCAGAGTTCTGTCATACTATCCAGGTCTATGCCCAAACAGTTCGAGCTTCTGCTGTTGAAAATCCATCTCTCCAGAAATAAGACTCTCACAGTTGCCACTTGTTATAGACCCCCCTCAGCCCCCAGCTGTGCCCTTGACACCATATGTGAATTGATTGCCCCCCATCGATCTTCAGAGTTCGTACTGTTGGGTGACCTAAACTGGGATATGCTTAACACCCCCGGCCGTCCTGAATCTAAGCTAGATGCCTAATTCACGACAATCCATCAAGAAACTACCAGGTGACGAACCCCCAATCTGTAAACATGGGCACCGCTCATAGCTATCATCCTGATCAACTTGCCTCGATAAATAAACCTCTGCTGTGTTTCACCAGGATCTCAGCAATCATGCTCATTGCTCGCGTCCGTAATGGGCCTGCGTGTCAAACGGCACCGCCGCACACTGTGAGCAGGCCTTTCTAATCGACCTGGCCTGGGTATCCGGAAGGATACTTGACCTCACTCGCATCAGTAGAGGATGCCCTGGTTTGTTCTTTTAAAAGTGCTTTTCGTCACTCTTAAATAAGCATGCACGTTAAAAAATGTTAGATACTAAGAAAGATAAAGCTTTGGGTTCAGCATCCAGAGACTTGACTGCCCTTGACCAGCACAAAAACATCCTGTGGCGTACTGCCATTAGCAATCGGGAATAGCCCCGTGATATGCAACTTTTCAGGGAAGTGCAGACCAATATACACAGTCAGTTAGGAAGAGCTAGGCTACTTTCTTTCAAACAGAAATTTGCATCTAGTAGCACAATTCTCAAAAGTTCTGGACAACTGTAAAAGTTCATGGAGAATTACGAGGCAACCTCTTCCAGCTGCCCACTGCACTGAGGCTAGGAAACACTGCCACCCACTGATAATATCCACAATCGATTAGAATTTTCAATAAGATTTTTTCTACGCGCTGGCCATGCCTTTCACCTGGCTACCCCTGCCCCGTGCAACAGCTCTGCATCCCCCGCAGAATCTTGCCCCCCCCCCCCCCGCTCTCCTTCACCAAATCCAGACTGCTGATCTTCTGAAGAAGCTGCAAAATCCTGGATCCCAACAAATCAGCTGGCCTAGACCCTCTCTTTCTAAATTATCTGCAAATGGTTGCAACCCCTATTACTAGCTGTCCAACCTCTCTTCATCGTATCATCTGAGATTCCATTAGATTGGAAGCTGCCACAAGCATCCCCTCTTCAAAGGGGGACACACTCTACACCCAAACTGTTTCAGAACTATATCTAATCCTACCCTGGCTTTCTAAAGTTTCGAAAGCCAAGTTAACAAACAGTTCACCCGAGAACATTTCGAATCCCACCGTACTTCTCCACTATGCAATCTGGTTTTTTCCGAGCTGGTCATGGGTGCACCTCAGCCACGCTCAAGGTCCTACAACCGATATCATAACCTGATGAAGACAATACTGTGTCTTTCAGCCGTTTCATTTGACCTGGCAAGGTTTCAACTGTGGTCTGTCAATCACGCATTCTTATCGGCAGACCATCGCCTTGGTTTCTCGAATGAACTGCTCGCCTGGTTACCAACTTACTTCTCAGTTGAGTTCAGTGTGTAAATTTTGGTGGGCCTGTTTTATGGACCTCCTGGCATCCTCTATGGGCGTGCCACCGGGTTCAAATCTCGGGCTGTGACTTCTTTTCTCTGTATTTTATCAATGATGTGCTCTTTGCTGCTGGTGATTCCTCTGATCCACCTTACGCAGAATCACCCTTCATTCAACTTTCTGAGCTTCCATACAACATTCTTCGCGTGGCCTCCACTGCTCTGAAATGCTAGTACATAAATGCATGCTCTTCACCGATTTCTGACTAGCGCCGCTAGCATCATACTCTGGACGGTTTCTGACTTAGAATAATTGGGAAACTACAAATATCTAGGTGTCTGGGTAGACTAAACTCTCCTCCGACACACATTAAGCATCTCCCAATCAAAATTACATCTTGGGGAATTGGCTTCCTATTCTGCAACAAAGCCTCCTTCACTCATTTGCTGCCAAACATACCCTCGGTAAAACTGACCATCCTAAACCGATCCTTGACTTCGGCGATGTAATTAACAAAATAGCCTCCAACACTCCTACTCAGCAACTTGGATGCAGTCTATCACAGTTGCCATCTCGTTTTGTCACTAAGCACCATAAACATATACTACCACCCTTCCACTGCGACCTGTATGGCTCCTCGTTGGCTGGCCTTTCGCTAACATATTCGCGCCAACCCACTGGCTCCAGTCATTCTTATAAGTCCTTTGCTAGGTAAGCCCCGCCTTATCTCAGCTCACTGGTCACATAGGCAGCACCTACCCGTAGCATGCGCTTCCAGCAGGTATATTTCACTTTTTGATCACCAAACGCCAATTCCCCTCCTTTGGGCCGCTTTCCTTACAGGTTTCTCGCTGCCAATGACTGGAACGAATTGAAAGAGAATACTGAAGCTGGAGCACTCCATATCTCCTTCCTAGCTTTAAGCACCAGTGTCAAGAGCACTCACAGATAACTGCACCTGTACATAGCCCATCTGTTTAAATAGCCATCCAACTACCTATCCCCATACTGTTATTTTTTTGCTCCTTTGCACCCAGTATCTTCTACTTGCACATCATCTTCTGCAAATCTATGTCGGTGTTAATATTGCTAATTGTAATTGTTTTGGCCACTATGGCCGATTTATTGCCTTAAACCTCTTAACTTACTTATTTGCACACACTGTATATCGACTCTTTTCTATTGTGTTCTTGACTGGTACGTTTGTTTTATTTCCCATGGGTATCTGTGTTTTGTTGTTTGTGTCGACTGCTTTGCTTTATTTTGACAGGTCCACAGTTTGTTAGAATGAATTGCTCGCACTGACCCTACCAGGTTATAAAGTGAAATAAAAAGGCTTCTTAACAGCTTCTACCCCCAAGCATCAGACCCTGCTTGAACAGCTAATCAACAGGGCTACCCAGACCCCTCTTTTACCTGCTGCTACTCTCTTGTTTACGTATCTATGCATAGTCCATTTACTCTACCTACATGTAATATTACGCACTTACCTCAACTAACCGCCCCCCCCGACATTGACTTGTTACTGGTACCCTCTCATCACCCCCTGTATATAGCCTCACATTGACACCTGTCCGTAAATACCCTGTATATAGCCTCCACATTGCTCTGTACCGTAATACCTGTATAAGCCTCCACATTGACTCTGTGCCGTAATACCCTGTAATATAGCCTCCACATTGACTCTGTACGTAATACCTGTATATAGCCTCCACTTGACTCTGTGCCGTAATACCCTGTTATAGCCTCCACAGTTGACTCTGTCGTAACCCTGGTATATAGCCTCCCATTGACTCGGTACCTAAGTACCCTGTATATAGCTCCACATTTGACCTGTCAACCCTTATATAGCCTCCACATGTACCTAATCCTGTTATATACCTCACATTGTACCATAATACCGTGTATATAGCCTCCACATTGTACCGTAATACCTGTATAAATAGCCTCCACATTGTACCGTAATACCCTTTATTAGCCTCCACACTTGTACCATAATACCTGTATAATAGCCTCCACATTGTACCTAATACTGTATATAGCTCCACATTGTACCATACTACCTGTTAATAGCCTCCACATTGTACCATAATACCTGTTAGTCAGCCTCCACAAATGGTACCGTAATACCCTTATATAGCGTCCACATTGTACCGTAATACCCTGTACTATAGCCTCTAGCTTGTTTATATTTTACTGCATTTTTTTTTTTAATTTTTTCTTACATTTTAACTTCTTAAAGCATTGTTGGTTAAGGGCTTGTAGTAAGCATTATACTGTAAGGTCTTTACCACCTGTTGTATTCAGCGCATGTGACAATAAACATTTGATTTGAGTTCAACTTTATTGTTGAAGTAAAAATCACCTCCATGAAACATGCCGATATTCAAAGGGACTGACAGAATGGTGGCAGCATTGGCAGTCAATAGCGTGTCTGCAACAGAGACACACAGTCATTCACTACATTGGCCAAGACATTATTCACCACATTTGTTAAGGAGGAAAGTGACATATTTACTGAGCTGAATAGCTAGTGATGGTGGACAGTTAATTCACCACCGTCAGAGAGTCCCCAGAGCTGCTATGACTTTTGATATCTGCAGCTTTCACCAACTCCACTGGAATCAAAGGACATCAGCATTACAAGAACACATACACAAAGACTGTTTGGCTGCAGTGTTTCTGAAACAACTTTTTCCGGTGTGTTTTTCTCTCAGTTGAATTAAGGACCCGTTTTGTAATTAGACTCACCTGAGGTGAGAAGGAGAGGAAAGGAACAGGAGGAGAGACCTCACCTGATGGGTGGGAACCGTGGGGAGGGGCTCATGTCTGGGCAGTGGAAAGACAGGTGTGATTGTGGTCGCAGGGAACACCTGGACACCAAGACAATAATAAACATGTATGAACTAGCGATGTTGCTAAGGTGATGTTTGTGGAGGGTTAGGGGTTAGGGTTAGGGGTTAGGGTTGGGTAGGGGTTAGGGTTGGTTAGGTTAGGGTTAGGTTAGGGTTTTAGGGTTAGGGTTAGGGTTAGGGTTAGGGTTAGGTTAGGGTTAGGGGTTAGGGTTAGGGTAGGCGTTGGTTTAGGGTTAGGGTTGTAGGGTTAGGGTTAGGGTTAGGGGTTAGGGTTAGGGTTAGGGTTAGGGGTTAGGGGTTAGGGTTAGGGGTTAGGGTTAGGGTTTAGGGTTAGGGTTAGGGGTTAGGGTTAGGGTTTAGGGTTAGGGGTTAGGGTTAGGGGTTAGGGTTAGGGTTAGGGTTAGGGGTTAGGGGTTAGGGTTAGGGTTAGGTGTAATCTACAGTACCTTCAGATTCTCCTTCACTTCATTCTGAGGCTGGTTGGACTCCTGCCACCTTTCGTTGCCTTGAGAGAATTATTAGAAAGTAAACATACATACATACTGGTGTGCAATGTTGTATGGAGTGCATGTAACATTATATGGAGGCTTTTGAATAATGGTGATGCTTGTCATTCAGGAACTTAAAGTGTTAAATAAATATAACTGTCTCTCTAGAAAACAACCTGTACTTACCATGAACACAAAAGCAGGCTAGTTACAGGCTGAAAACAGGGCTGTAGCATCATGGATCTTGTCCCTCACGTGGACAGTGTTTTTAAATGAGCTGTTATTTGGAATTCATTTGACTTTGAGTGAGCCTTCTCAAGCTGTATAAATATTAATAATGTGCAAAGTCTGTCTTGATTATTGTAGAAAAGTTAGCGGACATGACTGTTCTCACCATATCTGATTACATTAATGGTGGAAGGCCACTTAGAAAATAAAATGAATACATTTGTAGTCAAATGCATAGATCAGACTGCTTCTCATTAGGATGTGTTACTCAATATGATTCATTTACATTTCCCATTTGTAAACTTCCTCACCCAAACCAGAAACTATTTCATATTTTTCATCACGTTTTGAGGTATTTTTATTTATTTTATAACTGGCAGTCAATTAGAACAAATTCTTATTTTAAATGAATGCCTAGGGACAGTGGGTTAACTGTCCTTGTTCAGGGGAGAACAACAAGATTTGTACCTTTGTTCAGCTCTGGGATTCGGATCTTGCAACCTCCGTTGTACTAGTCCAACACTCTAACCACTAGAGCTACCACCTCCACCTCCATACACCCTCCGCTCTAACCAATAGGCTACCCTGCCCGACTCTACACTCTAACCACTTAGGCGTTCCTGCCGCCTCTACAGCTCTACACCACTAGGCTACTGCCGCTCTCACGTCTAACCACTAGGCTACTGCCACCTCTACACTCTAACCCCTAGGCCTAACCGCCACCCTCTACACTCTAAACTCTACTGGCTTACCTCCTACACTAGCCCTGCGCCTCTCTACACTCTAACCACTAGGCTACCTGCCACCTCTACACTCTACCACTAGGGGCTACCTGTCCGCCTCTACACTCTAACCAACTAGGATAACCTGCCACCCAAATGTAAAACCCTCCCAATTTACTCAATAGAATAGTACATTTAGTATAATTGTTTGAGGGGAAATGTACTTTTATTTGCTTCAACGTAGCACAATCGCTGGCGCAGTCGCTGGCGCAGTCGCTGGCGCAGTCGCTGGCGCAGTCGCTGGCGCAGTCGCTGGCGCAATCGCTGGCGCAGTGCTTAACAAGGCTAGCTCTGTTGCTAGTACTTCAACAAGCATGACTTTGAAAGGGCAGAACATAGAACCAGGCTCGTGGTCGGCCTTGCAATCATCCCTACAGAAGGGCATGGAAGAAATGGGCGGAGTCAGCACCATTCTTGAATCTCTTGAATCGGATGTTTCTCAGGTCAAACGATGGAAAGTGGCGCAGTCGCTGGCGCAATCGCTGGCGCAGTGCTTAACAAGGCTAGCTCTGTTGCTAGTACTTCAACAAGCATGACTTTGAAAGGGCAGAACATAGAACCAGGCTCGTGGTCGGCCTTGCAATCATCCCTACAGAAGGGCATGGAAGAAATGGGCGGAGTCAGCACCATTCTTGAATCTCTTGAATCGGATGTTTCTCAGGTCAAACGATGGAAAGAAGATGTATCTGTCATATCATAGAGATGAGGCAAAGCAGCTAATGGAATTCCTCAAGAAAAACTCAGAGGACCAGAAATAAGGGCATGGATGGCATAGATATATTGGCCGGTGAGTTCTTTATGGGACAGTGTCTGTGTGACATACTATCACAAAGACACTGAAATGACAAYTAGGCTAACTAATAGCTACAKTATTTAGCTATTTGTCTATTTCAGACTGTATAGCTACAATGCTATTTTGGTAACTGGAGGTTTAGCCGGTTGGCTACTCAGTGACTGTACTCAAGTTGCCTGGTCAAAACTACCCTTAAGCAAATATGTCGGTAAAGTAAATATATGGAACTAACAACATTGACATTATTTTAATTGATCTGATTAGATATGGTTGCCCTTTCCTTTAATTTCAGTTTTGTTTATTTTTCTTCTCTACTCTTTTTACTTATTGSCATTTGGTGGGTGGATACAAGTATTGTTATGCTGGTTAAATAAGTGTAAGGGGGTGCACGCTTTCATATTTCCTTTTTATATTTGTTTTACGAAGGTGTGCTGTATATTTTCAAGTAGATGGCTAAATTGAGAAGGGGAGGGGATTGGGGGGCTTGGGACTAGGGTGACCACTTGTAGTGTCTCGCAAGGGAGGGCTTTAAAAACTTGTTAGGGCTAGGGTCCTTTCTCCAGAATTTCCTCCTGACTGACGTGCCCAAAGTAAACTGCCTGTTACTCAGGCCCAGAAGCCAAGGGATACTGCTATATACAGTGGGGAGAACAAGTATTGATGACACTGACAATTTTGCAGGTTTTCCTACTTACAAAGCATGTAGAGGTCTGTAATTTTATCATAGGTACACTTCAACTGTGAGAAAGGAATCTAAAACAAAAATCCAGAAAATCACATTGTATGATTTTAAGTAATTAATTTGCATTTTATTGCATGACATAAGTATTTGATCACCTACCAACCAGTAAGAATTCCGTCTCTCACAGACCTGTTAGTTTTTCTTTAAGAAGCCCTCTGTTCTCCACTCATTACCTGTATTAACTGCACCGTTTGAACTCGTTAACTGTATAAAAGACACCTGTCCACCACCAATCAAACAGACTCCAACCTCTCCACAATGGCCAAGACCAGAGAGCTGTGTAAGGACATCAGGGATAAATTGTAACCTGTACAAGGCTGGGTGGCTACAGGGACAATAGCCAAGCAGCTTGTGTGAGAAGGCAACAACTGTTGGCACAATATTAGAAAATGGAAGAAGTTCAAATGACGGTCAATCACCCTCGGTCTGGGGCTCCATGCAAGATCTCACCTCGTGGGCATCAATGATCATGAGGCATCAATGATCATGAGGAATGTGAGGATCAGCCAGAACTACACGGCAGGACCTGGTCAATGACCTGAAGAGAGCTGGGACCACAGTCTCAAAGAAACCATTAGTAACACACTACGCCGTCATGGATTAAAATCCGGCAGCGCACAAGGTCCCCCTGCTCAAGCCAAGCGCATGGCCAGGCCCGTCTGAAGTTTGCCAATGACCATCTGGATGATCCAGAGGGAATGGAGAAGGTCATGTGTGATGAGACAAAAATAGAGCTTTTTGCTCTAAACTCACTCGCCGTGTTGAGGAATAGAAGGATGAGTACAACCCCAAGAACACCATCCCAACCGTGAAGCATGAGGTGGAAACATCGTTCTTTGGGATGCTTTTCTGCAAAAGGACAGGACGACTGCACCGTATTGAGGGAGATGGATGGGCCATGTATCGCGAGATCTTGAACCAACAACCTCCTTCCCTCAGTAAGAGCATTGAAGATGGTCGTGGCTGGGTCTTCCAGCATGACAACGACCCGAAACACACAGCCAGGGCAAATAAGGAGTGGCTCCTAAGAAGCATCTCAAGGTCCTGGAGTGGCCTAGCCAGTCTCCAGACCTGAACCCAATAGAAAATCTTTGGAGGGAGCCCAAATGCGTATTGCCCAGCGACAGCCCGAAACCTGAAGGATCTGGAGAAGGTCTGTTATGGAGGAGTGGGCCAAAATCCCTGCTGCAGTGTGTGCTAACCTTGGTCAAGAACTACAGGAAACGTAGTATCTCTGTAATTGCAAACTAAGGTTTCTGTACCAAATATTCAGTTCTTGCTTTTCTGATGTATCAAATACTTATGTCATGCAATAAAATGCAAATTAATTACTTAAAAATCATACAATGTGATTTTCTGGATTTTTGTTTTTAGATTCCTTCTTCACAGTTGAAGTATACCTATGATAAAAATGACAGACCTCTACAGCTTTGTAAGTAGGAAAACCTGCAAAATCGGCAGTGTTACAAATATTTTTCTCCCCACTGTAATTGGTACCATTGGATAGAAAACACTTTTTAGTTTGTAGGAATGTTAAACTAATGTATGAGACTATAACACACATTGTATGGTAGGAAAAATCCAAACGAAAACCAAACAGATTTCTTTTTTGGAGAGCCTATTCTCTTTCAATGGGAAAGCTATGGTCCTATGCAATTCCAGCTCCGAATTGCAATTCATATGGGATTCACTAGATGTCAGCGATCTTTGTTCAAGTTTCAGGCTGGTGGAAGTCAGGAGCAGGAGAGCAGAGATGAGCGGACAAAGCCTTTACTGGGGCAATCATTTGAACAGAACGCAACCGCCGTCACAAAAACAAATGCCCAAATACAAGTGAGGCAGCATAAAGTACCAGCAAACAAATACAAAATACGGCTGCCACAAAGCCGGGTATAAAACAAAACCCGGCGCAAACCTGCCGGAGCGTGCAACCTGACAATAAACAATTTCACACACAGACATGGGGGGAACAGAGTGTTAAATACACGACATGTAATGAGGGAAATGTAACCAGGTGTGTGGGAAAACAAGACAAACAAATGGAAAATGAAAGGTGGATCGGCGATGGCTGGAAGACCGGTGACGTCGACCGCAGAACGCCGCCCAAACAAGGAGAGGAACCGACTTCGGCAGAAGTCGTGACAGTTATCCAAGAAAAATACTGAGTCACTGTTGAAACAAGTCTGTGATCTGAAGTTTCAATTACAAGAGATCTATAACAAAAAGGCTGAATATGCAATGTTTCAAACTGACGAAAGTGAATTAAATAAATTATTGGCTAGACAATTGAAACAAAAAGATGCCAGTTTCGTAATACCTGCTATCAAAAATGGAGGTGGGAGGTAATGACTGGTACAAAAGATATTAACAATGTGTCTTGTGACTTTATTCAGCTCTTTATAAGTCTGAATGTTACTGAGACCCAACAAAATGTAATGCCATTCTTTATAAGATAGAGCTTCGGGGGCCAAATACAGGATGTGGATGCTCCTATATTAGAATCTGAGATAAGAACAGCCATCACATCATAATGAAGGGTTGAAAGTCACCAGTATTAGAAGGTTTCCAGTTGAGTMCTGTAACAGGAATTTTGACGTATTAACTCCTATATCAACACCTATGTATGCAGGAGCTCTTGAACTGGAGCAGCTACCTGACACTTAATAAGGCACTAATCTCATTCATTCTCAAGAAGGATAGAGACCCCACTGACCCCAGTTTTCGCCCTTTCAGTTTAATTGGAGTTGATTGTTGATTGTACTTTGGTGCTCTCCAAAGTACAAGCCATGAGGCTAGATGTTTACCTCATATTAAAAAGTAGAACCTCCACATACAATCTTAGACATTTGCTTTTTTTTTGTCAAAAAGAGGATACTCGGGTGGCAGCCCTTTCCCTAGATGCAGAGAAGGTATTCGATAGGGTGGAGTGGGGCTTTTTGACATATACACTTGAGAAGTTTGGCCCTGGATTTATCAAGTGGGTTAAGGTCACAGTTATGAAAACTTAGGACACTAAAGAGGCATTTCTACTGACTCTGAAAAACACCAAAGAAAGATKCCCAGGGACCCTTATCTGCGTGAAAGAGCCTTTGGCATGCTGCAAGGAGGCATGAGGATACTCCAATCCAAGAGCAGCGGTCCTCACAAATGGTATGATCTCTTCCTTTAAAAAAAAATCTGTTGAGTGGAACCCTGCAGGGTAGTCCTCTCTCACCTCTCCTTTTTACTGTATTTTTTGAGCCTTTGCAGCAGCAATCAGAGCTGAATCAGGAATCAAAGGAGTGATGGGAGGTGCCAGAGAGCATAACCTGTTTTTATATGCTGACGATATATTGTTACTTATTAGGGAACTGACCACATCAATCTCTTTGGTTTTGAACACAATTGGCATTTTCTCACAGATATCTGGTTATAAGATTAATTGGCAGAGGCTATGCCTGTWTCCAAATTCTGTCCTCCTGTTGCAATTACTTCATTACAGATCAAATGGGTACCATCAGGGATGAAATAACTGGGTATAAAATTGAGCAACGAACTACAGAATATCGTGCAAATTTATATGATGCCACTACTACAAAAAATAAAGAATTGTAAGGCCTTACAACAGGCTTACAAGCCCTCAGTCCAGCCTCTCTCAGCATATTGCGGACAGTCTGAGCACTGATGGAGGGATTGTGCATTCCTGGTTAACTCGGGCAGTTGTTGTTGCCATCCTGTACCTGTCCCGCAGGTGTGATGTTCGGATGTACCGATCCTGTGCAGGTGTTGTTACACGTGGTCTGCCACTGCGAGGACGATCAGCTGTCCGTCCTGTCCTCCTGTAGCGCTGTCTTAGGCTCTCACAGTACGGACATTGCAATTTATTGCCCTGGCCACATCTGGCCGTCTCATGCCTCCTTGCAGCATGCCTGAGGCACATTCACGCATA
>NW_019944590.1:25196-31396 GCF_002910315.2 Salvelinus sp. IW2-2015 | reverse complement strand
AACTCTGATAAATGGAAGGTTGCTTAATCTTTACTTTACGAGGGTAAAAATAGGTTAAAATGGTTTAGGCGCCCCACAGTTCTAGGATGTGTAGTATCATCGTTTGTTGCTGGCATGTCATGGCATGTGCTAATGGGATTGAGATCCGGCTCTTCGCTGGCCATGGCAGAACTCTGACATTCCTGTCTTGCAGGAAATCACGCACAGAACGAGCAGTATGACGGTGGCATTGTCATGCTGGAGTCATGTCAGGATGAATGAGCAGGGTCCCTGGGCATCTTTCTTTGGTGTTTTTCAAAGTCAGTAGAAATGCCTCTTTAGTGTCCTAAGTTTTCATAACTGTGACCTTAATTGCCTACCGTCTGTAAGCTGTTAGTGTCTAAACGACCGTTCCACAGGTGCATGTTCCTTTTAAGGATTATCCCCTTTTTTTCCAATTTTTGTCAAAAATGACACACCCAAATCTAACTGCCTGTAGCTCAGGCCCTGAAGCAGGGATATGCATATTCCTGGTACCATTTGAAAGGAAACACTTTGAAGTTTATAGCAATGTGAAWGGAATGTAGTATAATATAACACAATGGATCTGACAAATACAATAGAAAGAAAAAAACAACCGTTCTTTTGAATTTTTTTGTACCATCATATTTGAAATGCAAGATAAAGGCCCTATGTATTATTCCAGCCCAGGTGCAATTTAGATTTTGGCCACTAGATGTCATCAGTGTATGTGCAAAGTTTTAGACTGATCCAATGAACCATTGCATTTATGTTCAAAATGTTGTATCAAGACTGCCCAGATGTGCCTAATCTGTTTATTAATAACTTGTCATGTTCAAARYTGTGCACTCTCCTAACAATAGCATGGTATTCGTTCACTGTAATAGCTACTGTAAATTGGACAGTGCAGTTAGATTAACAAGAATTTAAGCTTTCTGCCAATATCAGATATGTCTATGTCCTGGGAAATGTTCTTGTTACTTACAACCTCATGCTAATCGCATTAGCCTACGTTAGCTCAACCCTCCCGTGGAAGGGACACCGATCCCGAAGAAGTTTAAAAAAAAAAATCATGTTCTCGCAACATTTTCATCTCATTTTATGTATTCCTCCAGTGGATCACAGACGTTTGTCGCCATCGTGTGGCTATTACGTACACTGCAGGATGTGTTGGTTGGGGAGGAGAGAGAAAGCNGGCTCTATGTAGTACTGTGTGCCTCCCATAGTCTGTTCTGGACTTGGGGACTGTGAAGAGACCTCTGGTGGCATGTCTTGTGGGGTATGCATGGGTGTCTGAGCTGTGTGCTAGTAGTTCAAACAGACAGCTTGGTGCATTCAACATGTCAATACCTCTCATAAATACAAGTAGTGATGAAGTCAATCTCTCCTCCACTTTCAGCCAGGAGAGATTGACATGCATATTATTAATATTAGCTCTCTGTGTACATCCAAGGGCCAGCCGTGCTGCCCTGTTCTGAGCCAATTACAATTTTTCTAAGTCGTTTTCTGTGGCACCTGACCACATGACTGAAAGGTAGTCAAGGTGCGACAAATCTCGGACCTGTTGGACCTGCCTTGTTGATAGTGCTGTTAAGAAGGTAGAGCATCGCTTTATTATGGACAGACTTCTCCCCGTCTTAACTACTGTTGTATCAATATGTTTAGACCATGACAGTTTACAATCTAGGGTTACTCCAAGCAGTTTAGTCATCTCAACTTGCTCAATATCCACATTATCACTTACATAGACACTCTGGCTTTACTCAAAGTCAGTGGAATGTCGTTAGTTAACAGCTGCCCTGGGGAATTCCTGATTCTAACTGGATTATGTTGGAGGCTTCCATTAAAGAACATGTGTTCAGTTAGACAGGTAACTCTTTATCCACATTATAGCAGGGATTGTAAAGCCATAACACATACATTTTTCCAGCAGCAGACTATGATCGATAATGTCAAAAGCTGCACTGAAGCAACAAGACAGCCCCCACAATCATTTTATCATCAATTTCTCTCAGCCAATCATCAGTCATTTGTGTAAGTGCTGTGGTTGTTTAGTGTCCTTCCCTACAAGCATGCTGAAATTCTGTTGTCAATTTGTTTACTGTGAAATAGCATTGTATCTGGTCAAACACAATTTTTTCCAGAAGTTTACTTTGTAACAGGCTGATTGGTGGGCTATTTGAGCCAGTAAAGAATGACTTTTGCTTCCCTCCAGGCCTGAGGGCACACCTGCTAGTAGGCTTAAATTAAAGATGTGGCAAATAGGAGTGGCAATATCGTCCTCTATTATCCTCAGTAATTTTCCATCCAGATTGTCAGACCCCGGTGGTTTGTCATTGTTAATAGACAACAATAATGTTTTCACCTCTTCCACACTGACTTTACGGAATTAAAAAGTACAATTCTTGTCTTTCATAATTTGGTCCGATATACTTGGATGTGTAGTATCATCGTTTGTTGCTGGCATGTCATGGCATGTGCTCAATGGGATTGAGATCCGGGCTCTTCGCTGGCCATGGCAGAACTCTGACATTCCTGTCTTGCAGGAAATCACGCACAGAACGAGCAGTATGACCGGTGGCATTGTCATGCTGGAGTCATGTCAGGATGAGCCTGCAGGAAGGGTATCACATGAGGGAGGAGGATGTCTTCCCTGTAACGCACAGCGTTGAGATTGCCTGCAATGACAACAAGCTCAGTCCGATGATGCTGTGACACACCGCCCCAGACCATGACGGACCCTCCACCTCCAAATCGATCCCGATCCAGAGTACAGGCCTCGGTGTAACGCTCATTCCTTCGATGATAGACGCCAATCCGACCATCAACCCTGGTGAGACAAAACTGCGACTTGTCAGTGAAGAGCACTTTTTGCCTGTCCTGTCTGGTCCAGCGATGGTGGTTTGTGCCCATAGGCGACGTTGTGGCCATGATGTCTGAGGGAATTGTAGGCTTACAACAGCTTACAAGCCCTCAGTCCAGCCTCTCTCAGCATATTGCGGACAGTCTGAGCACTGATGGAGGGATTGTGCATTCCTGTGTAACTCGGGCAGTTGTTGTTGCCATCCTGTACCTGTCCCGCAGGTGTGAGTTCGGATGTACCGATTCCTGTGCAGGTGTTGTTACACGTGGTCTGCCACTGCGAGGACGATCAGCTGTCCGTCCTGTCTCCCTGTAGCGCTGTCTTAGGCGTCTCACAGTACGGACATTGCAATTTATTGCCCTGGCCACATCTGCAGTCCTCATGCCTCCTTGCAGCATGCCTGAGCACATTCACGCAAATGAGCAGGGGTCCCGGGCATCTTTCTTTGGTGTTTTTCAAAGTCAGTAGAAATGCCTCTTTAGTGTCCTAAGTTTTCATAACTGTGACCTAATTGCCTACCGTCTGTAAGCTGTTAGTGTCTAAACGACCGTTCCACAGGTGCATGTTCCTTTTAAGGATTATCCCCTTTTTTTCCAATTTTTGTCAAAAATGACACACCCAAATCTAACTGCCTGTAGCTCAGGCCCTGAAGCAGGGATATGCATATTCCTGGTACCATTTGAAAGGAAACACTTTGAAGTTTATAGCAATGTGAAAGGAATGTAGTATATATAACACAATGGATCTGACAAATACAATAGAAAGAAAAAAACAACCGTTCTTTTGAATTTTTTTGTACCATCATATTTGAAATGCAAGATAAAGCCCTATGTATTATTCCAGCCCAGGTGCAATTTAGATTTTGGCCACTAGATGTCATCAGTGTATGTGCAAAGTTTTAGACTGATCCAATAACCATTGCATTTATGTTCAAAATGTTGTATCAAACTGCCCAGATGGTGCCTAATCTGTTTATTAAAACTTGTCATGTTCAAAGCTGTGCACTCTCCTAACAATAGCATGGTATTCGTTCACTGTAATAGCTACTGTAAATTGGACAGTGCAGTTAGATTAACAAGAATTAAGCTTTCTGCCAATATCAGATATGTCTATGTCCTGGGAAATGTTCTTGTTACTTACAACCTTCATGCTAATCGCATTAGCCTACGTTAGCTCAACCCTCCCGTGGAAGGACACCGATCCCGAAAGAAGCATTTTCATGTTCTCGCAACATTTTCATCTCATTTCATGTATCCTCCAGTGGAACACAGACGTTTGTCGCCATCTGGCTATTACGTACACTGCAGGATGTGTTGGTTGGGGAGGAGAGAGAAAGCTCACGGTGCTATCGTTGGTTAAATCTGTGCACTGTGTCACTTGTCGCTTTCTCCAATATCAGTCTGTCTACAGTAGAGGGCGCTATAGCCCACGGATGGTGGTAGGCCTCAATCAGAAGAGTTTGGACATGTATATACAGCAGCGTTCTAAAACGTGAACGACAAATGATTGATTAAATAAATGATAAATGGCCAATATTCTTTGCCAATATTATAAATTCCGGATACAAAAAGAGTCTAGCTTGTAGGCAGGTCTATGAATTTGAATAGGATTACATGACATTTTTCCAACATTTAATGTTTGCCTTTTATTTATTGCATCCCTGTGAGTTGAGTCCAAACCTGAACCTTGTGTGATTGACGGGCGTCATTAGCAAGCAGTGTGTCTGAAGGGGATTGTACTGGAGGTGTGTTATAATAGCATACGTGCTCCTTTTTAAGATTGCAAGGCAGTTGGTCTTTATGAACATGATGATCGATCACCACGTAGTTGGTCATGTGATCTTGTTATACAAGAAGAAAAGCTATTTAGAAACTGGACAAGAGCTACACTACATCAACCGTTTTGTTGTTTTCCAATGTTTGGATTATTAGTTTATGATCGATGAGGGTTTTTACTCAATTGACACAGGAATGTGGCCATATTGTTTATTGTCTTTCCGGTTTAGAAGTCTGCTTTATTACGGTTGGGCACATTTGACATTTATTCCATAAAATCAGATTTAAAGTATTTTCTATTTTTATAGATAGTCTGAGGCAACAGGCTGATACCATTATACACCCACAGGTCTTAGTTTAGGCCACACTCTTGTATAGTCACACACACACACACACACACACACACACAAACAACACACACACACACACACACACACACACACACCACACACA
The DNA here is from genome assembly GCF_002910315.2 of Salvelinus sp. IW2-2015. Taxonomy (NCBI): domain Eukaryota; kingdom Metazoa; phylum Chordata; class Actinopteri; order Salmoniformes; family Salmonidae; genus Salvelinus; species Salvelinus sp. IW2-2015. The sequence continues at coordinate 26,305 of NW_019944590.1, read as the reverse complement.
CACACACACACACACACACACACACACACACACACACACACACACACACAACACACACACAAACAAACAAACAAACAAACACTCAAACAAACCTTAATTGAATATGATATAAGAAATATTTGGAAAATATAAATATATAATATATATATATTTATTATTATATTAATAATATTATTATACGTTATTGTCATAAGCCCAGTGAAATGAATATAATAATGTATAGGATTACTACTAGTAGGCTACTCATTATAATAGGCCTAATTTGAATCTAGGCTTCTGCTGTTACCAATACTACTACTGCTACTAATAAGGATGATAATTATAATATATCATGATTTAGACTGAGGCAACAGGCTGATACCATTATACACCCACAGGTCTTAGTTTAGGCCACACTCTTGTATAGTCACACAACACACACACACACACACACACACACACACACACACACACACACACACACACACACACACACACACACACACACACACACACACACACACACACACACACACACACACACACCACACACACCACACACACACAACACACACACAAACAACAAACAAACAAACACTCAAATCAAATCTAATTGAATAATGATATAAGAAATATTTGGATAAAATTAAATATATATATATATATATATAATATTATTATTAATAATATTATTATACGTTATTGTCATAAGCCCAGTGAAATGAATATAAAATGTATAGATACTACTAGTAGGCTACTCATTATAATAGGCCTAATTTGAATCTAGGCTTCTGCTGTTACCAATACTACTACTGCTACATAAGGATGATAATTATAATATAATCATGATTTAGACAGAGATTGTTACCTTAAATTGTAATATAATCATGATTTAGACAGAGATATGCTACCTTAAATTAAATATAATCATGATTTAGACAGAGATATGCTACCTTCAATTATATATAATCATGATTTAGACAGAGATATGCTACCTTAAATTATAATATAATCATGATTTAGACAGAATATGCTACCTTAAATTATAATAATTCATGATTTAGACAGAGAAATATGCTACCTTAAATTATAATATAATCATGATTTAGACAGAGATTATGCTACCTTAA
>NW_019944590.1:11983-25171 GCF_002910315.2 Salvelinus sp. IW2-2015 | reverse complement strand
TTGTAGGCTTACAACAGGCTTACAAGCCTCAGTCCAGCCTCTCTCAGCATATTGCGGACAGTCTGAGCACTGATGGAGGGATTGTGCATCCTGGTGTAACTCGGGCAGTTGTTGTTGCCATCCTGTACCTGTCCCGCAGGTGTGATGTTCGGATGTACCGATCCTGTGCATGGTTGTTACACGTGGTCTGCCACTGCAGAGGACGATCAGCTGTCCGTCCTGTCTCCCTGTAGCGCTGTCTTAGGCATCTCACAGTACGGACATTCAATTTATTGCCCTGGCCACATCTGCAGTCCTCATGCCCCTTGCAGCATGCCTGAGGCACATTCACGCAAATGAGCAGGGTCCTGGGCATCTTTCTTTTGGTGTTTTTTCAAAGTCAGTAGAAATGCCTCTTTAGTGTCCTAAGTTTTCATAACTGTGACCTTATTGCCTACCGCTGTAAGCTGTTAGTGTCTAAACGACCGTTCCACAGGTGCATGTTCCTTTTAAGGATTATCCCCTTTTTTCAATTTTTGTCAAAATGACACACCCAAATCTAACTGCCTGTAGCTCAGGCCCTGAAGCAGGGATATGCATATTCCTGGTACCATTTGAAAGGAAACACTTTGAAGTTTATAGCAATGTGAAGGAATGTCAGATAATAATAACACAATGATCTGACAAATACAATAGAAAGAAAAAAAAAAACCGTTCTTTTGAATTTTTTTACCATCATATTTGAAATGCAAGATAAAGGCCCTATGTATTATTCCAGCCCAGGTGCAATTTAGATTTTGGCCACTAGATGTCATCAGTGTATGTGCAAAGTTTTAGACTGATCCAATGAACCATGCATTTATGTTCAAAATGTTGTATCAAGACTGCCCAGATGTGCCTAATCTGTTTAATAATAACTTGTCATGTTCAAAATTGTGCACTCTCCTAACAATAGCATGGTAATTCGTTCACTGTAATAGCTACTGTAAATTGGACAGTGCAGTTAGATTAACAAGAATTTAAGCTTTCTGCCAATATCAAGATATGTCTATGTCCTGGGAAATGTTCTTGTTACTTACAACCTCATGCTAATCGCATTAGCCTACGTTAGCTCAACCCTCCCGTGGAAGGGACACGATCCGGAAGAAAGTTTAAATCATGTTCTCCTGCAACATTTTCATCTCATTTATGTATTCGCTCCAGTGGACACAGACGTTTGTCGCCATCGTGTGGCTATTACGTACACTGCAGGATGTGTTGGTTGGGGGGAGGAGAGAAAGCGCCGGTGGACTCAAATGGGAAATATATAGAAGAAAAAAACTTTTTCCCAAACACAGTGTGCTAAACTCTGGTGTCCAAACACCCAGCGCGCCCTAGAACTTCTGTACTGAGGACAACTAGGCCTCACCTAGCCCACATAATAAACACACAGGCACAAACGACCTGAAGAGCAGCAGCAGAGAAGGGTGGCCACACAACTGAAAGGGAGTGATTGAAAAAGCTCTTCTACTTTCCCCAACGCACAAGTGGTTATCTCCACCCTGCTACCACGAAAAGACTTCCCCCTGCTACAATTACAGCGGGTAAACCAAGCATTTCCCTGTGACTGTTGCTCCAAAACTCAAAATGTTTTCTGCCCAACCAACTCCACCCTTGGAACTTGAACAGCTCTAATGGACAGGTCCACTCTGCAAGGCAGCAGTGCCCACCCTGCCCGCGACTCTAAAGGACATCGCTCTCAACGAAGCCCAACACTTCACACAGGAGCAACAGATCAATAGACACCCCACCCAGACGGCCAGCGAGACCCACCCTCAAGACCTCCAGGGACCCCCTACGACCTACACACACCCCCCCACCATCAACCAGCCCACACCCAATTTAGGGCCCCCTCCAGATCAGACCCATGCCACTCTGCCACCCCATGCACCCCACCCCGGCAAAAGAGGGCAATCAACATGGAAGGTCAGACATACGCCCCAGGGTAGTGAGGCGGGCAAACTGGCCCAACCCCCACTCTTGACACCTCGGCCCAAGCCAACGGCCAATGTACCAGATGCTCAGCAGGCTCTGCTCACACTTACTGGCCTGAGGCCAAACCCACCGACCAACAACATTGGAGGCACTTTTGAACAAAAAAGCCTTCCACTAATATCATCCTGGAATAATCCAAGGTCTGAGGTCATGTCTGCCTTTGGCCTAAAAGAGCAGGAACCCGACCTTCACCAAAGAAATCGGTTAAGCAGACCATTGTCATCCTGCAAAAGAAAACATGGTAATAGAGGACGACGGACCCACGGTTTCCCCCTCTCTAGGTTAACAGAGAGCTGTAGTCCCATCACCAAACTACCAGGTGTGAAACAGGGAAGGGACCATCAGGGGGAAGGCTAATTTGGTATAGAGCAGACCTAACTCACTCCATTAAATTAATCAAAACCAGGAAATTGTACATTTGGCTAGTAAAATTCAAAAGGGAAAATTAATCTTAACAGAGAAAAATGTCCTCCTGTGTTGCTACCTATATCCCCCCACTAAGAATCCCCATCTTTAATAAGACAGCTTTCTCCATTCCTGGAGGGGGAAATATCAATCATTTCCCAGCGCCCAAGGGACATGTATATATCCTGTGGCGACCTAAAATGCCAGAACTGGACAGGAACCTGAACACCCTCAGCAACACAGGGGGACAAACACCTATCCTGGAGTGACAGCATTCCCTCCCCCATATGCCCCACCCTAGGCACAACTATGAAAACATAAACAAACAAAAACCGGGTCACAAACTCCTGCAGCTCTGTCGCACGCTGGGTATGTACATAGTCAACTGGTAGGCTTCGAGGGGACTCCTCATGGTAGGTACAACCTATAGCTTATCTCTTGCAGTAGCACTGTAGACTACTTTAATCACTGGACCTAAACCCAGAGTCTCCTCATGAGCTTCACACTGACAACCCCTATCAGACCACAAGCAAAATCACAGTCTAGCTTGAATCAGGCAGCAAACACTTGCAATCCGATGGAGGCATCAAAGGCCAAAAGGAACTGAGTAAACTTAAGAAAATGCTATAGATGGATAGGTAATGCAGTTTGGAAACCTTACCAAAAAACAATGTAGGCAACAGCAAATTCAATTCCCTTTTAGACAACTCCTCGGGTTAAACGTTCCCATGCAATAGTGAAGGTGTAAACTTGGCAGTAGAAAATCTAACAGTAAATTTGACCTCTCAGCTTCCCTATCAAATCTAAAAATCTCAATAGAAAACCGAAGAAAATGAACAACAATGGACAAAATGGTTTTGATAAAGAATGCAAAAAATCTAAGAAATAATTGAAAACCTGTCCAACAAAAACATAGAGACCCGGAAAACCTGAGTCTACGCCTTCACTAGGTGAATCACTATAAACAATACAGAAATACACTACGAAAAAGAAGGAACAGCACGTCAGAACATCAGCTCATGTAATTGAAAGAATCCATAGACTCTAACGCAATTCGGGGAAAATTGGAAAAACCACTAAACAACAAAAACAACACGAAGAATATCTATCCAAAAATGCGTGAATGTCATGGGTTAAACCACTTCTCCAATCTTTTTGGCTTATAACAAAATAAAGAAGCAAAAACATAATACATGATCAAATACAAATCCTAGAATAACTATTAAAGACCTACCAGAACCCACTGGGATTCTCCAAGTTACCGCTTGAACGAGTTACAGGACAGAAATAAAAACCCTCCAACCCAAAACAGGCCTGTGGTGTTGATGGTATCCTTAATGAAATGATCAAATATACAGGACAACAATTCCATTGGCTAGTATTAAAACTCTTTAACATCGTCCCTTAGCTCTGGCATCTTCCCAATATTTGGGACCAAGATTGATCACCCCATACCACAAAAAGTAGGCAGGAAACAACATTTTGACCCCAATAACTGACCGGGGAATATGCGTCCACAGTAACCTTGGGAAAGATACTTTCGCATTAATCATGTAACAGCAAGACTCGTACATTTTCCTCAATGAAACAATGTACTGAGCAAATGTCAAATTGGCTTTTGTACCAAATTATCACGTAACAACAGACCATGTATTCACCCTACACACCCTAAGTTGACAACCAAACAAACCAAAACAAAGGGCAAGTCTTCTCATGCGTTGTTGATTTCAAAAAAAGCCTTCGAACTCAATTGGCAATGAGGGTCTGCTATACAAATTGATGGAAAGTGGTGTTTGGGGATAAAAACAATACACATTCATAAAATCCATGTACAACAAAACAACAAGTGGTGCGGTTAAAATTGGCAAAAAAACACACAACATTTCTTACACAGGGGGTTCGTGGGGGGTGAAGACAGGGCATGCCAGCTTAAGCCCCACCCTCTTCAACATATATATCAACGAATTGGGCGCGGCACTAGAACAGTTCTTGCAGCACCCGGGTCTCACCCTACTAGAACCGAAAGTCAATGTCTACTGTTTTGCTGATGATCTGGTGCTTCTGTCACCAACCAAGGAGGGCCGTACAGCAGCACCTAGATCTCTGCAACAGATTCTGTCAGACCTTGGCCCTGACAGTAAATCTCAGTAAGACCAAAAATAATGTGTTCACAAAAAAGGTCCAAGTCGCCAGGACCACAAATTCCATCTAGACACCCGTTGCCCTAAAGCCACAAAAAAACTATACATACCTCCGGCCATAGAACATCAGCACCACAGGTAGCTTCCACAGCAGAGCTGGAACGATCTGAGAGACACAGGCAAGAAGGGCATTCATATGGCCATCAAAAAGGAAATAAATTTCAAAACATACCAATGTAGATCTGGCTAAAAATACTTGAATCCAGTCATAGAGCCCATTGCACCTTTATGGTTGTGGAGGTTCCTGGGGTCCGCTCACCAACCAAGATTCACAAAATGGGACAAACAACCAAATTGAACTCTTGCATGCAGAATTCTGCAAAAATATCCTCCGTGTACAACGTAGAACACCAAATAATGCATGCAGAGCAGAATTAGGGCCGATTACCCACTAATTATCAAAATCCAGAAAAGAGCCGTTAAATTCTAATACCACCTAAAAGGAAGCGATTCCCAAACCTTCCATAACAAAGCCATCAACCTACAGAGAGATGAACCTGGAGAAGAGTCCCCTAAGCAAGCTGGTCCTAGGGGCTCTGTCACAAACACAAACACACCCCACAGAGCCCAGGACAACAGCAACAATTAGACCCAACCAAATCATGAGAAAACAAAAAAATAATTACTTGACACATTGGAAAGAATTAACAAAAAAAACAGAGCAAACTAGAATTGCTATTTGGCCCTAAACAGAGAGTACACAGTGGCAAGAATACCTGACCACTGTGACTGACCCAAACTTAAGGAAAGCTTTGACTATGTACAGACTCAGTGAGCATAGCCTTGCTATTGAGAAAGGCCGCCGTAGGCCAACATGGCTCTCAAGAGAAGAACAGGCTATGTGCTGCCACTCTGCCCACAAAATGAGGTGAAACTGAGCTGCACTTCCTAACCTCCTGCCCAATGTATGACCATATTAGAGAGACATATTTCCCTCAGATTACACAGATCCACAAAGAATTCGAAAACAAATCCAATTTTGATTAAACTCCCATATCTACTGGGTGAAATTCCACAGTGTGCCATCACAGCAGGCAAGATTTGTGACCTGTGCCACAAGAAAAGGGCAACCAGTGAAGAACAAACCACCATTGAAATACAACCCATATCTATGTTTATTATTTTAACTTGTGTGCTTAACCATTGTACAGTGTTTACAACCACTGTATATATAAATATGACATTTGTAATGTCTTTATTGTTTTGAAACTTCTGTATGTGTAATGTTTACTGTTAATTTTTATTGTTTATTTCACTTTTGTATATTATCTACCTCACTGCTTTGGCAATGTTAACACATGTTTCCCATGCCAATAAAGCCCCTTGAATTGAATTGAATTGAATTGAAAGCTCACGGTGCTATCGTTTGGTTAAATCCGTGCACTGTGTCACTTGTCGCCTTTCTCAAATATCAGTCTGTCTACAGTAGAGGGCGCTATAGCCCCACGGATGGTGTAGGCCTCAATCAGAAGAGTTTGGACATGTATTACTAGCAGCGTTCTAAAACGTGAACGACAAATGATTGATTAAATAAATGATAAATGGCCAATATTCTTTGCCAAATTATAAATTGCCGGATACCAAAGAGTCTGAGCTTGTAGGGCAGGTCTATGAATTTGATAGGATTACATGACATTTTTCCAACATTTAATGTTGCCTTTTATTTATTGCATTCCCTGTGAGTTAGTCCAAACCTGAACCTTGTGTGATGGACGGGCGTCATTAGCAAGCAGTGTGTCTGAAGGAGATTGTACTGGAGGTGTGTTATAATAGCATACGTGCTCCTTTTTAAGATTGCAAGGCAGTTGGTTCTTTTATGAACATGATGATCGATCACCACGTAGTTGGTCATGTGATCTTGTTATACAAGAAGAAAAGCTATTTTAGAAACTGGACAAGAGCTACACTACATCAACCGTTTAGTTTTTTCCAATGTTGGATTATTAGTTTATTGATCGATGAGGGTTTTTACTCAATTGACACAGGAATGTGGCCACATTGTTTATTGTCTAATCCGGTTTAGAAGTCTGCCTTATTACGGTTGGGCACATTTTACATTTATTCCATAAAATCAGATTTAAAGTATTTTCTATTTTTATAGATAGTCTGAGGCAACAGGCTGATACCATTATACACCCACAGGTCTTAGTTTAGCCACACTCTTGTTATAGTCACACACACACACACACACACACACACACCACACACACACACACACACACACACACACACACACACACACACACACACACACAACACACACACACACACACACACACACACACACACACACACACACACAAACAAACAAACAAACAAACAAAACAACAAACAAACAAACAAACAAACACTCAAATCAAATCTAATTGAATATGATATAAGAAAATATTTGGATAAATATAAATATATATATATATATATATTATTATTAATAATATTATTATAAGTTATTGTCATAAGCCCAGTGAAATTAATATAATAATGTATAGGATTACTACTAGTAGGCTACTCATTATAATAGGCCTAATTTGAATATAGGCTTCTGCTGTTACCAATACTACTACTGCTACTAATAAGGATGATAATTATAATTATAATGTCTAATCAAATGATTTAAGACAGAGATATTTACCTTAAATTGTAATATAATCATGATTTAGACAGAGATATCTACCTTAAATTATAATATAATCATGATTTAGACAGAGATAGCTACCTTAATATAAATAATCATGATTTAGACAGAGATATGCTACCTTAAATTAAATAATTCAATGATTTAGACAGAGAATGCTACTTAAATTATAATATAATCATGATTTAGACAGAGATATGCTACCTTAAATTATATAGAATCATGATTTAGACAGAGATATGCTACCTTAAATTATAATATAATCATGATTTAGACAGAGATATGTTACCTTCAATATATAATATAATCATGATTTAGACAAGAGATATAGCTACCTTAAATTATAAATATAATCATGATTTAGACAGAGATATGTTACCTTCAATTATTAATATAATCATGATTTAGACAGAGATATGCTACCTTTAAATTATAATATAATCATGATTTAGACAGAGATATGCTACCTTAAATTAAATATAATCATGATTTAGACAGAGATATGCTACCTTAAATTATAATATAATCATGATTTAGACAGAGATATGTTACTTTAAATTATAATATAATCATGATTTAGACAGAGATATGCCTACTTAAATTATAAATAATTCATGATTTAGATAGAGATATTGCTACCTTAAATTATAACTATAATCATGATTTAGACAAGATATGTTACCTTAAATGTATTAGATAGGGCCATTAAATCTCCCATTTACTCCCACCCCAACCCTTAAAAAAACGCTAATTTACCAGCATTGAACACATATAATTAGAAACTATTAATATGGAAATGTATATTATAATAATACTAGTATTTAACGGTAGTAATTATAACAACAATAATTAAAATATATATATGATATATTAAAAGCCTTTGGAGAACAGTAGGGGAAGTGGGAAGTATTTTTTATATTAGACCTATCTACTAGCGCAAATTTGAATAATTCACAATCTCACTTGTTCTATTAATATTACATTTCAAGTAAACACTCAYTGTCGGGTTTTATGTTGCCGTTTGTATGAAACATAGAGAAGTTATTGTCCTTCACACCTCTGTCTGTCAATTCTAAACTCAATGGCCACACCCCCAACCAGTTAGTGAGTGTCTATTGGCTGTTAGAGATGATCTAGTGTCTGGATGAGAAACTGTCGGTCTGAAGTTATAAAATTAAAACTCAGATTTTGGATTCTGGCACTTGTTGCTGACGTTGCGCGCTTGGAATCAGGTCGTCCGTTTGAACCGTTACTGTTGTGTTCTAATTCYGTTGGGGTTGTCCTCCCGCGTGGAGCATGAACTCCATCGACCCTTCAGTCCACCACACCTCCTCTCCAACAGCAAGCTCTCTCCAACCCCAACCCAAGAGCACCCAGGAGCCGCCGGAGATGGCTGTCTACTGCGATAACTTCAGCATGTACCACCAGCCTGGACTCCAGAGTGCACAGAGACCGTCTGGATACGGCCTGGGAGATTACGCGTCATCCCTGTGGCTGAACGGGCCCACCGTGAACTCCTCCACCCCCTACCTGCACGGAAACAACACAGCATCCTTTATGCCACCTTCCTACGGTACCCAGCGGCAGTTCCTTACCAACTCTCCCGGGTTCGGGGGTCCGGACCTGGGTTGGCTGTCCATCGCCAGTCAGGAAGAGTTGCTAAAACTGGTCCGTCCTCCATACTCTTACTCTGCGCTCATCGCCATGGCGATCCAGAACGCACACGAGAAGAAGTTGACCCTGAGTCAGATCTACCAGTATGTCGCGGATAACTTCCCGTTCTACAAGAAGAGCAAGGCGGGGTGGCAGAACTCTATCCGACACAACCTGTCACTCAACGACTGCTTTAAAAAGGTGCCCCGCGATGAGGACGACCCAGGTATTATCCTAYCCTGTTCTATTCTATTTTTGTAACATCTAGGGCCATTTGTAGATATATTTTAATTACTCAGGTAGGCTATGTGATTCAGCTGTCGGTTAGAAATCCTATAAAAATACGTGTAAAAGTGTGGGCCTAAAACCGATTGAACAAATTGGTGTAGGCCTGTTGCAGGCTAAACTAACGTAAAACAAAACGCCTGAGCAGGAGTTCCCACATCTGGTTTTCAATGGGAAAAKAAGCTAGGCTGAATGAGCTAATTCCCTTATAAACAACCTAGCTAAGGGTGGTTGCAGGCTATCATGTCAGTTAAAATCAGTTCGATAAAATAAAGGGTTATTCAAACCATATGCTGATAATTGTTAATTTGATCCTTTAATTTGTTTCCTTTATTTTGAAGACTAGAATGCTTATCATAGTGCATATGTAGTCCATATTAAATCTAGGAATTGTTATCAGCAGTGACTTGAGACTTGAGATGAGTCAAATATAATATATCTAATATATTGAGTGGCTTTTGCTTCTTTAGCATGGGACATAGAAAGAACTATGAGGTCATTTTAGAGATTATAATCTATATTATTCTAGAGTTTAGATTATATCTATGTGGTCATTCTATAGATTAGAATATATATATATATATATAACACGTGTAAAAGTATATATATATATATATATATACATTATTCTAGAGATTAGATTAGAACTATGAGGTCATTCTACAGATTAGAATATATATTATTATGTAGATTAGATTAGGACTATGTGGTCAATATTAGATTGCCCCAAAAGTTTGTTATAATACACTGTAAAAAGAATCCTATTGTTTTTACGATAATTTACTGGCAGCCAGTTACCTGTAAATGACTGTAAATAAAGGTACATTATGTTACCGTAAATGCGTTTAACATTACTATAAAGTTTAGTGTAGGAAACTTTATGGATTACAACATAACAGCTTAGCTTGTTATTAGAGGCTTCATGTCCATACTGAGTCTTCAGTTTCCTACTATGGCAGTTTATAGATAAAAGGTTTGATATCCTGGAAGGGCAGAGCGGAGCACCCATATTCTGGGGAAGGACACAATTTAACCCCAAACTCATTCAAATCAATAGCTACCTAGACATTGGCTTCCTCATCAGTGCATCATTCCAAATCCAAACCAGAGTATTAGGTGCATGACATCACTGTTTGTGATAATGTGCACCATACTAAACTAATACAACATTATGTGGATTTGTACTTATAAAGTGGCCCGCACATGGAATGTTGCTGTTCATAGGGCTTTATTCCTTTATTATTTCACATAAGTCTTCATTCTGTATGCGGGCCTCATTTATTTTATCCTGTAATATTTTTTATCCCAGCATTAGTTTTCTCATGTTTAGAATGAACACATCTCCCTCCAGTTCTTCATTGGATATGTACATAATACTAATGTGTATATATTAATAATGTCTTATTAATATATAAATACTATATAATAATGTCTTATTCAATATATAAATACTGTATAATAATGCCTTATTAATATATAAAACTGTATAATATTGCCTTATTAATATATAAATACTATATAATAATATCTTATTAATATTATAAATACTGTATAATAATGGCCTTATTAATATATAAAATCTATATAATAATGTCTTATTAATATATAATACTGTAAATAATGCCTTATTAAATATAAATCTATATAATAATGTTATTAATATATAAATACTATATAAGAATGTCTTATAATATATAAATATGAATATATAATGCCTTATTTAATATATAAATACTATATAATAATGCTAAAGTTTCTATTATTTATGTTCCAGTAAAAGGGCAAAACTACTGGACGTTGGATCCTAACTGTGAGAAGATGTTTGACAACGGGAACTTCAGGAGGAAGAGAAAACGTCGCTCCGACTCCACTAACAGCACCAAGACAGAGGACGGCCGAGCAGCCCCGCCCAAGACCATGGACAGCCCCCAGCTCCTAGGCCCCGCCTCCCCAGACATGGAGGTGGTCAGTGAGGGTCACAAGAGCTCCTCCCCCTCGGGCCTTGCGTCCGGTGGCACTCCGTGTTTTAATAACTTTTTCAGCAGTATGGCTGGGCTGGGCTCTGGGTCCCTGGGCTCCGGGCCTCTAGGTGCCTCTGGTCCCCCCAGCAGACAGACTAGCTCTCTGGGGCTGGTCAACGAGCTGACCAATAGGAACATTACAGCCCTCCATAGCAGCCCATACCACAACCACACACCCCACACCCCAGGCCCAGGCCCAGGCCAGGACAGTCACAGCCCGGGGGTCTCAGAGGCAGGCCTCGGGGTCCACGGTCACCCAGCAGACAGCCTGTCTCCCTTCAACAGAGGACTGTACTACAACACTTTCAGTGGAGGGGGGCAGGCAGGACAGTTCAACAGCCACTTCTACAACAGCTTTAGTGTCAACAATATCTTATACCCCCGAGAGGGCACAGACGTATAGTCACATATAGCGTATAGTCACGGACTTATAGCAAGGGGCTACGACAGGTCAGCCAAATCAGAGGGCTTGGCTAACCAGTCCATACATATGGACTTGACAGGACAGAGACAGACCATCCATATGGATTTCACAGGACAGAGACAGACCATTCATATGGATTTCACAGGACAGAGACAGACCAGTCCATTCATATGGCCTTCACAGGACAGAAACAGACCATTCATATGGCCTTCACAGGACAGAAACAGACCATTCATATGGCCTTCACAGGACAGAAACAGACCAGTCATATTGTATCTTTATTTAACTAGGCAGGTCAGTTAAGAACAAATTCTTATTTTCAATGAAGGCCTAGGAACAATGAGTTCCCACAGTACCTAGTCCATGGTATGCTAGTCCACAGTATCTAGTCCCACAGTATCTAGTCCCACAGTACCTAGTCCCATGGTAATGAGTCCCACAGTACCTAGTCCCATTTGGTATCTAGTCCCAACAGTATCGTAGTCCCACAGTATCTAGTCCCACGTACCTAGTCCCACAGTACCTAGTCCCATGGTATGAGTCCCACAGTATCTAGTCCACAGTACCTAGTCCCACAGTATCTAGTACCACAGTAATCTAGTCCCACAGACCTAGTCCCACAAGTGCCTAGTCCCACAGTAGCCTAGTCCCACAGTATCTAGTCCACAAGACTAGTCCCACAGTGCCTAGTCCACAGTGCTAGTCCCACAGTATTCTAGTCCCACAGTAATCTAGTCCCACAGTATCTAGTCCCACAGTTCTAGTCCCACAGTTTCTAGTCCCACAGTGCTAGTCCCACGTACTAGTCACAGTTAGTCCCACAGTGCCTAGTCCCACAGTACCTAGTCCCACAGTACCTAGTCCCAAGTACCTAGTCCAAAGTACCTAGTCCCACAGTACCTAGTCCCAAAGTACCTAGTCCACAGTACTAGTCCCACGGTACCTAGTCCCACAGTATCTAGTCCCACAGTATCTAGTCCCACAGTACCCAGTCCCACAGTATCTAGTCCCACATTATCTTTTCCCACAGTGCCTAGTCCCACAGTATCTAGTCCCACAGTACCTAGTCCCACAGTATCTAGTCCCACATTATCTAGTCCCACAGTATCTCTGTCCCACAGTATCTAGTCCCACAGTACCTAGTCCACAGTATCTAGTCCCACATTTATCTCCAGTGCTAACACAGTATCTAGTCCCACAGTATCTAGTCCCACAGTACCTAGTCCCACAGTATCTAGTCCCACATTATCTCCAGTGCTAAACACAGTATCTAGTCCCACAGTACTAGTCCCACAGTATCTAGTCCCATTATCTAGTCCCACAGTATCTAGTCCACAGTATCTAGTCCCACAGTACCTAGTCCCACAGTATCTAGTCCACATTATCTCCAGTGCTAACACAGTATCTAGTACACAGTACCTTCAGTGCTAACACGGTGGTTAGAAATCTGGATCAGTGGTGAGCTTGTCATGTTGGTTTGTGATCCCTACTGGCATTTCTGCAAAGCAATCCAGAGGAGGATTCTGGATATATAGTCACATGTTCATTTCC
>NW_019944590.1:0-11958 GCF_002910315.2 Salvelinus sp. IW2-2015 | reverse complement strand
TATTAGCATTCATATAGCAGTCATATAGCAGTCATATAGCAGTCGTATAGCAGTCGTTATAGCCAGTCGTATAGCAGTCGTATAGCAGTCGTTATATAGCAGTCATGTATAGCAGTCAGTATAGCAGTCATACTCGCAGTCATATAGCAGTCATATAGCATTCATATAGCTATTCATATAGCATTCATATAGCATTCATATAGCAGTCATATAGCATTCATATAGCAGTCATATAGCATTCATATAGCAGTCATATGCAGATATAAAGTCATATTCCAGTCGTATAGCAGTCGCTATATGCATTCATATAGCATTCATATAGCATTCATATAGCAGTCATATAGCAGTCATATAGCAGTCATACTGCAGTCATACTGCATTATATAGCAGTCACTATAGCAGTCATATAGCATTCATATAGCAGTCATATAGCAGTCATACTGTCAGTCATATAGAGTCATACTGCAGTCATAACTGCATTCATATAGCAGTCGTATAGCAGTCATATGCAGTCATATAGCAGTCATATAGAAGTCATATTGCAGTCGAATATTGTAAGTCGCTCTGGATAAGAGCGTCTGCTAAATGACTTAAATGTAAATGTAAATGTAATGTATAAGATTCATATTGCAGTCATATAGCAGTATATAGCAGCCAATATAGCATCATATAGCATCATATAGCATTCATATACAGTCAATATTGCAGTCATATAGCATCATATAGCACTTCATATAGCAGTCATATAGCATGTCATATAGCAGTCATATAGCATTCATATACGTCATACTGCATTGCATATAGCAGTCATTATAGCAGTCATATAGCAGTCATAATGCAGTCATATAGCATTCATATAGCATTCATATAGAAGGGGCAAACACATAATTAAAGGTACTAAAATCTGCATTTAAATGACATCCCATCTTTCTAAAGAAATTGCAACAGTTGTAAAAGCCCATTCAGTGATTTAAACACATACTGTATTTCAACATTTTCAATGAGCAGGGACTCTCCAGATACAATATGATCACATTAAGTTTATTGTGATCACAGAGGAGTTTGATGATCATGTGAAAAGTGAAGACAAAACTATAAGAGGATATTATATTTGTACATTACTATGCAGCAGTTACACACGGGAGGATGTCATGTTGAACCGAGAGCTGATGATACAATCGGATATATTTACTGTTCCCATGATGTTTCCTCAAGAAAACCCCAAGGATTTACTGATGCTATTCTTGATACGTTTGATTTGATTCACCATGACATTCCACTGGGCACAGTCATCAGTTCAACATCTAGTTTATATTACATTTTTGATTGAGTTGTCAACGAACATCAATTCAACGTGATATCAACATAAAATTTAACCATGTCATTGGATTTAGTTGAAAAGGTAGGTGAAAAAAGTATTCAATTCCAGGAATTCCTTTACATTGTGGCATGTTATAAAGAGAACATCAAGCTGTGCTGGTATATTGATGCCTCCTTCACCATCTGATCTGACTCCATGACATGTCATTTACAGACAGGTAGAGGTAAGAACAGCAGAAACATCATTAGATAAAATAATAACCTATATGGGTCTAGAAGAAGAATCTGTACATCATTTAATAGTTACAATCTAATAGTATCATTTACAAAAATACACACTTATACACATAACACATATATACAGTACCAGTCTAACATTTGGACACACCTCCTCATTCAAGGGTTTTTCATTATTTTACTATTCATTGTAGAATAATAGTGAAGACATCAACACTTTGATTTTTGGTTCCAAACTCCGTGTCTTTGTGAGACGCATAGTAGGTGAACGGATGATCTCCGCATGTTAGTTCCCACCGTGAAGCATGGAGGAGGAGGTGTGATGGTGTGGGGGTGCTTTGCTGGTGCCAATGTCAGTGATTTATTTAGAATTCAAGGCACACTTATCCAGCATGGCTACCACAGCATTCTGCGTGATACGCATCCCATCTGGTTTGCGCTTAGTGGAGTATCATTTGTTTTTCAACAGGACACAAATACCCAACACACCACCAGGCAGTGTAAGGGCTATTTGACCGAGGATGAGAGTGATGGAGTGCTGCATCAGAGGAAATGGCCTCCACAATCCGACCACAACCCAATTGAGATGGTTTGGGATGTGTTGGACCGCAGAGTGAATGAAAAGCAGCCAACAAGTGCTCAGCATATGTGGGAACTCCTTCAAGACTGTTGTAAAATATACATGTGAAGCTGGTTGAGAGAATGCCAAGAGTGTGCAAAGCTGTCATCAAGGCAAAGGGTGGCTACTTTGAAGCTTCTAAAATATAAATATATTTTGATTTGTTTAACACTTCTTTTGGTTAGTACATGATTCCATATGTGTTATTTTATAGTTTTAATGTCTTCACTATTATTCTACAATGTAGAAAAAATATAAAAAATAAGAAAAACCCTTGAATGAGTGGTGTCCAAACTTTTGACTGGTATGTATATTTATACAAAAGTATGTGGACACCCCTTCAAATTAGTGGATTCGGCTATTTCAGCCACCCCTTTGCTGACAGGTGTATAAAATCGAGCACACAGCCATGCAATCTCCATAGACAAACACTGGCAGTAGAATGACCTTACTGAAGAACTCAGTGACTTTCACGTGGCACCGTCATAGGATGCCACCTTTCCAACAAGACAGTTCGTCAAATTCTGCCCTGCTAGAGCTGCCCAACTGTAAATGCTGTTTTTGTGAAGTGGAAACATCTTGGAGCAACAATGGCTCAGCGGCAAAGTGGTAGGCCACACAAGCTCACAGAACGGGCCGACAAATGCTGAAGCGTATAGTAAAAATCACCTGTTCTCGGTTGCAACATTCACTACCGAGTTCCAAACTGCCTCTGGAAGCAACGTCAGCACAATAACTGTTCATCGGGAGCTTCATGAAATGGATTTCCATGGCAGCATCCTAAGATCACCGTGCGCATTTCCAAGCGTCGGCTGGAATGGTGTAAAGCTCGCCTCCATTGGACTCTGAAGCAGTTGAAACGCATTCTCTGGAGTGAAGAATCACGCTTCACCATCTGGTAGTCCAACGGACGAATCTGGGTTTGGCGGATGCCAGTAGAACGCTACTTGCCCGAATGCATAGTGCCAACTGTAAAGTTTAGTGGAGGAGAAATTATGGTCTGGTTCTTTTTTCCATGGATTAGGGCTAGGCCCCTTAGTTTCAGTGAAGGAAAATGTTAACGCTACAGCATACAATGATATTCTAGACTATTCTGTGCTTCCAACTTTGTGGTAACAGTTTGGGTAAGGCCCATTCCTGTTTCAGTATGATAATGTTCCCGTGGACAAAGTTAGGTCCATACGAGAATAGTTTGTCGAGATCGTTGTGGAAGAACTTGACTGGCCTACACAGAGCCCTGACCTCAAACCAATCGACACGTTTTGGATGAATTGGAATGCAGACTGCGAGCCAGGCCTACACCCAACATCAATGCCCGGACATCAATGCCGACCTCACTAATGCTCTTGTGGCTGAATGGAAGCAAGTCCCCACAGAAACGTGCAACATCTAGAGGAAAGCCTTCCAGAAGAGTGGAGACTGTTACAGCAGCTAAGGGGGAACAAGTCATATTAATGCCCATGATTTTAGAATGAGATGAGACGAGTAGGTGTCCACAAACTTTTGGTCATGTAGTGTGTATATATATATATATATATATATATATATCCCATGTATATATATATATATATAAATAATGGCTGGAACGGGATGTTTGATGCGATTCCATCTGCTCCGATCCAGCCATTTTATGAGCCGTCCTCCTCAGCAGCCTCCACTGACATTTAATATACAAAAATGCATTTACACTCATAAGAGCGTATTGTGGTTTCAATCAAAATGTTCCCCAACCAGCAGTAAGTTCCGCAGTATCTAGTCCCACAGTACCTAGTCCCATGGTAATGAGTCCACAGTACCTAGTCCCATGGTATCTAGTCCCACAGTATTTAGTCCCACAGTATCTAGTCCCACAGTACCATAGTCCCATGGTAATGAGTCCCACAGTACTAGCCCAGTTCTAGTCCCACAGTATCTAGTCCACACATATCTAGTCCCACAGTACTCAGTCCCACAGTACCTAGTCCCATGTATGTAGTCCCACAGTCATCTAGTCCCACCAGTACTCTAGTCCCACAGTATCTAGTCCACAGTATCTAGTCCACAAGACCTAGTCCCACAGTGCCTAGTCCCACAGTACCCTAGTCCCACAGTATCTAGTCCCACAAGACCTAGTTCCACAGTCCTAGTCCCACAGTGCCTAGTCCCACAGTATCTAGTCCCACAGTAGTATCTAGTCCACAGTATCTAGTCCCACAGTATTCTAGTCCCACAGTTCTAGTCCCACAGTCCTAGTCCCACAGATATCTAGTCCCACAGTTCTAGTCCCACAGTGCCTAGTCCACAAGTACCTAGTCCCACAGTACCTAGTCCCAGTACCTAGTCCACAGTACCTAGTCCCCACAGTACCTAGTCCCACGGTACCTAGTCCCACAGTACCTAGTCCCACAGTATCCTAGTCCCACAGTATCTAGTCCACAGTACATCTAGTCCCACAGTACCAGTCCCACAGTATCTAGTCCACATTATCTATTTCCCACAGTGCTAGTCCACAGTATCTAGTCCCACAGTCTAGTCCCACAGTATCTAGTCCCACATTATTCTAGTCCCACAGTATCTAGTCCACAGTATCTAGCCCACAGTACTAGTCCCACAGTTATCTAGTCCCACATTATCTCCAGTGCTAACACCAGTATCTAGTCCCACAGTATCTAGTCCACAGTACTAGTCCCACAGTATCTAGTCCCACTTATCTCAGGAACACAATCTATCCACAGTACTATCCCAGTATCTAGTCCACATATCTATCCACAGTATCTAGTCCCACAGATCTGTCCAGTACCTAAGTCCCACAGTATCATCCACATATCCCAGTGCTAACACAGTATTAGTACCACAGTACCTTCAGTGCTAACACGGTGGTTAGAAATCTGGATCAGTGGTGAGCTGTCATGTTGGTTTGTGATCCCTACTGGCATTTCTGCAAAGCAATCCAGAGGAGGATTCTGGATATATAGTCACATGTTCATTTCAGTGTTTATTTTGAGATAAGCAGCTGGTCGTTATAGAGAGGTTGACAAGTTTGGTCAAATATGAACAGCCTAACAATTTGGCTGCAGAATTCCTCCGTCCTCTTGTGGTGGATGGATTGGGAGTTTTTCAGGCACGTGATCTGTATTGGTGAAGTCCACTGACAGATTGGTAATGTGAATAGGCCAATGGAGCTGCCTGCTGACTGTAGCTGTACAGTTTGTGATTCATAAAGGTGTCGTCAGAGCTCTGTCTCTGTCCTTTGTAAGGCCATATGAATGGACTGGTCTGTCTGTCCTTTGAAGGCCATAGTGGACTGGTCGTCTTGCTGTGAAGGCATATGAATGGACGGTCTGTCTCTGTCCTTGAAGGCCATATGAATGGACTGGCTGCTCTGTCTGTGAAGGCCATATGAATGGACTGGTCTGTCTCTGTCCTGTGAAGGCCATATGAATGGACTGGTCTGTCTCTGTCTGTGAAGCATATGAATGGACTGGTCTGTCTCTGTCCTGGAGGCCATATGAATGGACTGTCTGTCTCTGTCCTGTGAAGCCATTGGGCGCGGTAGTCCTAGTGGTAGAGTGTAGAGTGGCAGTGCCTATGGTTAGAGTGTAGAGTGGCAGGTAGCCTAGTGGTTAGAGTGTAGAGGCGGCAGGTGCCTAGTGGTTAGAGTGTGAGGCGGCAGGTAGCCTAGTGGTTAGAGTGTTGGACTTGTAACCGAAAGGTTGCAAGATCGAATCCCCGAGCTGACAAGGTAAAAATGTGTCGTTCTGCCCCTGAACAAGGCAGTTAACCCCGCTGTGTACCATGGGACTAGGTACTGTGGGACTAGATACTGCGGAACTTACTGCTGGTTGGGGAACATTTTGATTGAAACCACAATACGCTCTTATGAGTGTAAATGCATTTTTGTATATTAAATGTCAGTGGAGGCTGCTGAGGAGGACGGCTCATAATAATGGCTGGATCGGAGCAGATGGAATCGCATCAAACATCCCGTTCCAGCCATTATTTATATATATATATATATTACCATGGGATATATATATATATATATATATATATATATACACACTACATGACCAAAAGTTTGTGGACACCTACTCGTCTCATCTCATTCTAAAATCATGGGCATTAATATGACGTTGTTCCCCCTTAGCTGCTGTAACAGTCTCCACTCTTCTGGGAAGGCTTTCCTCTAGATGTTGCAACGTTTCTGTGGGGACTTGCTTCCATTCAGCCACAAGAGCATTAGTGAGGTCGGCATTGATGTCCGGGCATTGATGTTGGGTGATTAGGCCTGGCTCGCAGTCTGCATTCCAATTCATCCAAAACGTGTACGATTGGTTTGAGGTCAGGGCTCTGTGTAGGCCAGTCAAGTTCTTCCACAACGATCTCGACAAACYATTTCTGTATGGACCTAACTTTGTCCACGGGAACATTATCATACTGAAACAGGAATGGGCCTTACCCAAACTGTTACCACAAAGTTGGAAGCACAGAATAGTCTAGAATATCATTGTGTGCTGTAGCGTTAACATTTTCCTTCACTGGAACTAAGGGGCCTAGCCCTAATCCATGGAAAAAAGAACCAGACCATAATTTCTCCTCCACTAAACTTTACAGTTGGCACTATGCATTCGGGCAAGTAGCGGTTCTACGCGATCCGCCAAACCCAGATTCGTCCGTTGGACTACCAGATGGTGAAGCGTGATTCTTCACTCCAGAGAATGCGTTTCAACTGCTTCAGAGTCCAATGGAGGCGAGCTTTACACCATTCCAGCCGACGCTTGGAAATGCGCACGGTGATCTTAGGATGCTCGGCCATGAAATCCATTTCATGAAGCTCCCGATGAACAGTTATTGTGCTGACGTTGCTTCCAGAGGCAGTTTGGAACTCGGTAGTGAATGTTGCAACCGAGAACAGTGATTTTTACTATACGCTTCAGCATTTGTCGGGCCCGTTCTGTGAGCTTGTGTGGCCTACCACTTTGCCGCTGAGCCATTGTTGCTCCAAGATGTTTCCACTTCACAAAAACAGCATTTACAGTTGGGCAGCTCTAGCAGGCAGAAATTTGACGAACTGTCTTGTTGGAAAGGTGGCATCCTATGACGGTGCCACGTGAAAGTCACTGAGTTCTTCAGTAAGGTCATTCTACTGCCAGTGTTTGTCTATGGAGATTGCATGGCTGTGCTGCTCGATTTATACACCTGTCAGCAAAGGGTGTGGCTGAAATAGCCGAATCCACTAATTTGAAGGGGTGTCCACATACTTTTGTATAAATATACAGTACCAGTCAAAAGTTTGGACACACCTACTCATTCAAGGGTTTTTCTTATTTTTTATATTTTTTCTACATTGTAGAATAATAGTGAAGACATTAAAACTATAAAATAACACATATGGAATCATGTACTAACCAAAGAAGTGTTAAACAAATCAAAATATATTTTATATTTAGAAGCTTCAAAGTAGCCACCCTTTGCCTTGATGACAGCTTTGCACACTCTTGGCATTCTCTCAACCAGCTTCACATGTATATATTACAACAGTCCTGAAGGAGTGCCCACATATGCTGAGCACTTGTTGGCTGCTTTTCATTCACTCTGCGGTCCAACACATCCCAAACCATCTCAATTGGGTTGTGGTCGGGTGATTGTGGAGGCCATTTCCTCTGATGCAGCACTCCATCACTCTCATCCTCGGTCAAATAGCCCTTACACTGCCTGGTGGTGTGTTGGGTATTTGTGTCCTGTTGAAAAACAAATGATASTCCCACTAAGCGCAAACCAGATGGGATGGCGTATCACTGCAGAATGCTGTGGTAGCCATGCTGGATAAGTGTGCCTTGAATTCTAAATAAATCACTGACATTGGCACCAGCAAAGCACCCCCACACCATCACACCTCCTCCTCCATGCTTCACGGTGGGAACTACACATGCGGAGATCATCCGTTCACCTACTATGTGTCTCACAAAGACACGGAGTTTGGAACCAAAAATCAAAGTGTTGATGTCTTCACTATTATTCTACAATGTAGAGAATAGTAAAAATAATGAAAAACCCTTGAATGAGGAGGTGTGTCCAAACGTTAGACTGGTACTATATATATGTATATGTGTGTATAAGTGTGTATTTTTGTAAATGATACATATTAGATTGTAACTATTTAAATGATGTACAGATTCTTCTTCTAGACCCATATAGGTTATTATTTTATCTAATGATGTTTCTGCTGTTCTTACCTCTACCTGTCTGTAAATGACATGTCATGGCGTCAGATCAGATGGTGAAGGAGGCATCAATATACCAGCACAGCTTGATGTTCTCTTTATAAACATGCCACAATGTAAAGGAATTCCTGGAATTGTATACTTTTTTCACCTACCTTTTCAACTAAATCCAATGACATGGTTAAATTTTATGTTGATATCACGTTGAATTGATGTTCGTTGACAACTCAATCAAAAATGTAAATATAAACTAGATGTTGAACTGATGACTGTGCCCAGTGGAATGTCATGGTGAATCAAATCAAACGTATCAASAATAGCATCAGTAAATCCTTGGGGGGGTTTTCTTGAGGGAAACATCATGGGAACAGTAAATATATCCGATTGTATCATCAGCTCTCGGGTTTCAACATGACATCCTCACCGTGTGTAACTGCTGCATAGTAATGATACAAATATAATATCCTCTTATAGTTTTGTCTTCACTTTTCACATGCATCATCAAACTCCTCTGTGATCATCAATAAACTTAATGTGATCATATTGTATCTGGAGAGTCCCTGCTCATTGAAAATGTTGAAATACAGTATGTGTTTAAATCACTGAATGGGCTTTTACAACTGTTGACATTTCTTTAGAAAGATGGGAATGTCATTTTAAATGCAGATTTTAGTACCTTTAATTATGTGTTTGCCCCTTGCTATATGAATGCTATATGAATGCTATATGACTGCATTATGACTGCTATATGACTGCTATATGACTGCTATATGAATGCAGTATGACTGCTATATGAATGCTATATGACTGCTATATGAATGCTATATGACTGCTATATGAATGCTATATGACTGCTATATGACTGCAATATGACTGTTATATGAATGCTATATGACTGCTATATGAATGCTATATGCTAATACGGCTCGTATACTCTGTATACGATGAATATGAATGCTATACATCTAGCATTTACATTTAAGTCATTTCAGCAGACCACTGCTTATCCAGAGCGACTTAAATCTTACGACTGCAATATGATTCTATAATGACTGGCTATATGACTGCTATATGACTGCTATCCATCACGCTATATGACGTCTATAGCCAGCTATATGACTGCATAATGACTGCTATATGACTGCAGTATGACTGCTATAATGACTGCTATAGTGTATATGAGCTATATGACTGCTATAATGAATGCTATTGAATGCTATAATAAATGCTATATTACTGTAATACAATGCAAAGACGTATCAAATATTGACTGCTTATATGCAATGCTGCTAATATGATGTATAGACTGCTATTAATGATATGACCTATTACTATATGAATGCTATATGCATATTGACTGCTATATGATGCTATAATGAATGCTAATATGAATGCATACTGAAATCATATGAATGGCTATATTACTGCTATATGACTGCGTATTGACTGCTATAATGACTGCTATATGATCGCTCATACTGACTGCTATACTGACTGCTATAGGGTTGAGTTCATATTGATTTTTTCTGCTATAGTGACTGCTGAATGACTGTTAGAAGGTGCTATAGGTGACTGCTATAATTCGTGACTTGAATATGACTGCTATGATGATCGGCTGATATGATTGCTATTTCGACTGCTATATGACTACTTATATGATGTATATGAATGCTATTGAACTGATATATGATTGCCATTAGACTGCTATAATAGAGCGACTAGCAATATGACAGAAGCTAATAGAGTGAGCGCTGCATAGGTCGAGTTGTCTATAGAGTGACCATGCTTTTTCAGCTGAACATGCTAAGCTTCGAGACAATGTACGAGTCGACGCGACAGAAGTGTAATAAAGGTCACAGGAAGATAGTAATAATAGATTGTGAACATCGGCTATATAAGACAAACGTTGGGTGTAATTTGCAGCTATAAAGGCCTTTAGTAACTGGGTGATACTATAGTCGAAACTGCTGTAGATAACAGGAACATGGAGAAGTGAGCAGAGGAACGGCAGTTGACTGTATATAGAATATGGGACTGCTATATGAATGTAGTAGAGGAATGTATAATGATCGGCAGACATATGACTGCTATAATGTGCTATGACCTAGCAATAACTGACTGCTATACGGGACCATGACTGCAGATATGACTGCTGATCATTGATGCTATATGAATGCTATACTGACTCTATAGCATGAAATGCAGTAATGACTGCAGTAAATGACTGCTATATCCGACTGGTTGCTATACCGTGACTGCTATATATGATCTTGGTATATGAAGCTATACATGACTAGCTAATAACAGACCTGCTATATACGCTGAACTGCTATATTTACCTGCTATAGATGCATACCTCAACGGTGAATGGCTACCATATCGGCGCCTCATGACTGTATAATTGAAATTGCATAGACGCCCCTGAGCTATAACTGAATGTATATGACTGCTATAGCACTGCAATGACTGTCATATGAAATGCGTATGACTGCAGTACTGACTGCTATAGGAATGACTAACGCTATACCACTGACTGCTATACTGAAGTGCTATGATGACCTCTATATGACTCGCTATAAGCTGACTAGCTATACCTGAATGCATACTGAATCGCTATAAATACTCTATATGATGCTATAATTGAATGCAGTAGTGAATACTAGTCTGAATGTATAATTGAAGGCTATATACTGCTAATATGACTGCAGTATGAGCTGCTATATGACTGCTATCAACGCTAATGCTATATCCACTGACTGCTATATGAGCCTCTATAACTGACTGCTTACTGACTGGTATATGAAAATTGGGCTATTACTGAACCGCCTCTTATATGGACTTGCTTAGAATATGACTGCCTGCTAATAATGAAAAAAAATGCTAACATAGCCTGACTGCTAACTGACTAGCTATAAGATGCTATAAAGACTGCTATACTCGACGCCTATATGATGCTATATGAATGCTATGTGACTGCTATTTGACTGCTATAAAGTGACTGGTATACGTGAATGCCTAATATGCTATGAGGAGCCAGTAACTGACTGCAGTATGACGTGCTACTAATGACGCTATATGACTGCTATAACACTGACTGCTAATGACTCTATATGACTGGCTATGACTGCTATACTGACATGCTCATCTACCCGCTGATGCAATATATATGACCTCTATATGACTGCTATACGCCTGATGCTATACCATGAATGCTATAATGATTCGCTATACCTGAATGCAATACCTACTGACTGGTATACCCGCCTGAAGGCTATACTATGATGCCACTATACTGACTGCTAAACTGAATGTCAGTATGACTGCAGTATGAACTGCTATATGACTGCTATAACCCTACTGCTATATGACTGCTATAAATGAGCCATAGTGACTCTCATAAGTGACTGCTATATACATTATATGCATGCTAACTGACATCTATATGACTGCTATGTGACTGGCTATATGATGCAGTATGAATGCTGTAATGAATGTTATATGAATGCTATACTGACAGCTATATTAGACTGCAGTATGATGCTATAGGTGGACTGCTATATGGACTGCTATATGAAGCTA
>NW_019944589.1:62258-67070 GCF_002910315.2 Salvelinus sp. IW2-2015 | reverse complement strand
GAATAGGGAGCCTTTTGACCAGGGAATAGGGAGCCTTTTGACCAGGGAATAGGGAGCCTTTTGACCAGGGAATAGGGAGCCTTTTGACCAGTGGATAGGGAGCCTTTTGACCAGTGGATAGGGATCATTTTGACCAGTGGATAGGGAGCCTTTTGACCAGTGGATAGGGAGCCTTTTGACCAGGGAATGGGGAGCCTATTTCAAAAGCAACCAAAGGGAATAAACACTGGAGACTGAAATAATGATTGCATGCACATACAGTGGGGAGAACAAGTATTTGATACACTGCTGCAATAAAATGCAAATTAATTACTTAAAAATCATACAATGTGATTTTCTGGATTTTTGTTTTAGATTCCGTCTCACAGTTGAAGTGTACCTATGATAAAAAATTACAGACCTCTACATGCTTTGTAAGTAGGAAAACCTGCAAAATCGGCAGTGTGTCAAATACTTGTTCTCCCCACTGTACATGGTTGTCACCTGGCCAGAGTAGAGAACAGAACCAGAACATGATTATTTGTTGGTGGTAGGGGGGGTGAAGAATAGATTAAAACTTCTTCGGGATCGGTGTCCCTTCTACGGGACGGTTGAGCTAACGTAGGCTAATGCGATTAGCATGAGGTTGTAAGTAACAAGAAAATTTCCCAGGACATAGACATATCTGATATTGGCAGAAAGCTTAAATTCTTGTTAATCTAATTACAGTGAAATAATACCATGCTATTGTTTGAGGAGAGTGCACCATTTTGAACATGAAAAGTTATTCATAAACAAATTAGTCACATTTGGGCAGTCTTGATACAACATTTTGAACAGAAAATCAATGGTTCATTGGATCAGTATAAAACTTTGCACACACACTGCTGCCATCTAGTGGCCAATATCTAAATTGAACCTGGGCTGGACAATACATTATGGCCTTTCTCTTGCATTTCAAAGATGGTACAAAAAAATACAAAAGAACAGTTTTTTTTCTTCTTTGTATTGTCTTTAACCTGATCTATTGTGTTACATTCTCCTACATTCCTACATTTACACAATCTTCAAAGTGTTTCTTTTCGAATGGTACCAAGAATATGCATATCCTTGCTTCAGGGCCTGAGCTACAGGCAGTTAGATTTGGGTATGTTATTTTGGGCAAAGAAAAAAAAAGGGACGGATCATTAAGAGGTTTAAAACATCATGATTATCTGTTGGTGGTAGGAGTGAGAGGGTGAAGAGTAGATTAAAACATCATGACAACAGTCCTTGTGGACTGGCTGTGTCACTATGAAGAGGGGCTGCTCCACCTTGTGACTGGCTGTGTCACTATGAAGAGGGGTGCTCCACCTTGGTGACTGCTGTCACTATGAAGAGGGGCTGTCCACCTTGTGGACTGGCTGTTCACTATGAAGAGGGGGGCTGCTCCACCTTGTGGACTGGCTGTGTCACTATGAAGAGGGGGGCTGCCCACCTTGTGGACGGCTGTGTCACTATGACAGAGGAGCTGCTCCACCTTTGGACTGGCTGTGTCACTATGAACAGGGGGTGCTCCACCTTGTGGACTGGCTGTGTCACTATGAACAGGGGGGCTGCTCCACCTGTGTGGACTGGGTGTCAATCATAAGAGGGGGGCTGCTCCACCTTGTGACTGGCTGTGTCACTATGAACAGGGGAGCGTGCCACCTTGTGGACTGGCTGTGTCACTATGAAGAGGGGGCTGCTCACCCCTTGTGACCTGCTGTGTCACTATAAAAGGGGGCTGCTCCACCTTGTGGACTGCTGGTCACTATGAACAGGGGGCTGCTCCACCTTGTGGACTGGCTGTGTCACTATGAAGAGGGGCTGCTCCACCTTGTGACTGCTGCTGTTCACTATGAACAGCGGCTGCTCCACCTTTGTGCGCTGTGGTCACTATAAGAGGCTGCTCACCTTGTGGACTGCTGTGTCACTATGAACAGGGGGGCTGCTCCACCTTGTGGACTGGCTGTTCACTTATGAACAGGGGGCTGCTCCACCTTGTGACTGGCTGTGTCACTATAAGAGGGGCTGTCTCCACCTTGTGACTGGCTGTGTCACTATGAACAGGGGGGCTGCTCCACCTTGTGACTGGCTGTTCACTATGAACAGGGGGCTGCTCGCACTTGTGACTGGCTGTGTCACTATGAACAGGGGGCTGCTCCACCTTGTGGACTGGCTTGTGCACTATGAACAGGGGGCTGCTCCACCTTGTGGACTGGCTGTTCACTATGAAAGAGGGCTGTCCACCTTGTAGACTGGCTGTCGTCACTATGAACAGGGGCTGCTCCACCTTGTGACTGGCTGTGTCACTATGAAGAGGGGGCGGCTCCACCTTGTGGACTGGCTGTGTCACTATGAACAGGGGGCTGCTCCACCTTGTGGACTGGCTGTTCACTATGTAAAAAAATATAAATAAAAAGTAAGTGCCTTCAGGGAAGTATTCACACCCCTTGACTTTGTCTTACAGCCTGAATTTAAAATGGATTAAATTGAGATTTTGTGTCACTGGCCTACACACAATACACCATAATGTCAAAGTGGAATTATGTTTTTGAAAAGTTGAAATGTCTTGAATTAAAATTATCAACCCCTTTGTCCAGCCTAAATAAGTTCAGGAGTCAAAATGTTGTTAACATGATTTTGAATAAACACCTCATCTCTGTACCCCACACATAAAATGCATCTGTAAGATCCCTCAGTCGAGCAGTGAATTTCAAACACAGAATCAAACACAAAACCAAGAGGTTTTCCAATGCCTAGCAAAGAAGGCACCTATTGGTAATGGGTAAAGAAAATGCAGACATGAATGTCCCCTAGAGCGTGGTGAAGTTATTATGACACTTTGGATGGGTGTATATCAATACATCCCGTCACTACACAGATACAGGCGTCCTTCCAAACTCAGTTGCCGGAGAGAAGGAAACCACTCATATATTTCACCATTAGGACAATGGTGACTTTTAAAACAGCTTACAGAGTTTAATGCGCTGTGATAGGAGAACACTGTGGATATGGATCAACAACATTGTAAGTTCAAGTCAATACATCCCGTCACTACACAGATACAGGCGTCCTTCCAAACTCAGTTGCCGGAGAGGAAGGAAACCACTCATATATTTCACCATTAGGACAATGGTGACTTTAAAACAGTTACAGAGTTTAATGGCTGTGATAGGAGAACACTGTGGATGGATCAACAACATTGTAAGTCCTCCACAATACTAATCTAATTGACAGAGTGAAAACAAGGAAGCCTGCGCCACTCGTGAGAGGCTCCCGAGTGGCGCAGCGGTCTAAGGCACTGCATCTCAGTGCAAGAGGCGTCACTACAGACTGTGGATCCATTCCAGTCTGTATCACAACCGGCCGTGATTGGGAGTCCCATAGGGCGGCGCACAATTAGCTCAGCGTCGTCCGGGTTTGGTCGTCATTGCTAATAAGAATCTGCTCTTAACTCACTTGCCTAGTTAATTTAAGTTTTTTTTTTTTTTTTTTTTAAATAGTCCAAAACATGCATCCTGTTTGCAATAAGGCACTCAAGTAAAACAGCTTCAAATGTGGCAAAGAAATTAACTTTTAGTCCTGAATACAAAGCGTTATGTTCGGGGCAAACCCAACACAACACATCAGTACCACTCTTCATATTTTTCAAGCATGGTGTTGGCTGCATCATATTATGTGTATGCTTGTCATCGGCAAGGACTAGGGAGTTATTTAGGATAAAAACAAATAGAATAGAGCTAAGCACAGACAAAATCCTAGAGGAAAACCAGGTCCAGTCTGCTTTCCAACAAATTCACCTTTCAGCAGGACAACAATCTAAAACACAAGGCCAAATATACACTGGAGTTGCTTACCAAGAAGACAGTGAATGTTCCTGAGTGGCCGAGTTACAGTTTGAACAAGACTTGAAAATGGCTGTCTAGCAATGATCAACCACCACCTTGACAGAGATTGAAGAATTTTAAAAGAATAAAAATGGGCAAATATTGTACAATCCAGGTGTGCAAAGTTCTTAGAGACTTACCCAGAAAGAGTCACAGGTGTAATCGCTGTCAAAGGTGATTCTAACATGTGTTGACATACTTATGTAAATGAGATGTTTCTGTATTTTATTTTCAATACATTTGAAAAAAAATCGAAAAACACGCTTTCGCTTTGTCATTATGGGGTATTGTGTGTTATATGGGTGAGAAAAATTATCTATTGAATCCATTTTGAAAAGGCTGTAAGAACAAAATGTGGAATAAGTCAAGGGGTGTGATAATTTCTGAAGGCACTATATAAATATTTTGTACTTATAATTTAAGGCAATTGTGTTGCTCTAAATGGCAGGAAATGGTTACAGGTGTTACAAGTTACAGGTGTTAAAAAATGCCAAAATCTGAGTCCAAAGTGGGGTGCTGCCCCCTTTCTGCTCACCACCACCTTGTTAAAAATACCTAGGGAAAACACTGCTTCTCTCTGCATCAACCTCTACAATCACTATGTTTAGAATAACCATATTTAGATAAACACCAAAATCTGTCATGTACATAACCTGTCTCTCATTCATACTCTGTTCTACAGTCTAATGCTATTAACCTACAGTCTAATGCTATCAACCTACAGTCTAATGCTATCAACCTACAGTCTAATGCTATCAACCTACAGTCTAATGCTATCAACCTACAGTCAAAACCATGGTCGGGCAGATGACCTGCAGACAACATGTGGTCAGATGCGAGCAAAAACAACATGGTGGTCAGATGGAGCAGAAACAACATGGTGGTCAGATGAGCAGGAAAACAACATGGTGTCAGATGGAGC
>NW_019944589.1:52151-62233 GCF_002910315.2 Salvelinus sp. IW2-2015 | reverse complement strand
TAATCCTATCAACCTACAGTCTAATGCTAAACCTTACAGTCTAATGCTATCAACCTAACAGTCTAATGCTATCAACCTACAGTCTAATGCTATCAACGCTTACAGTTCTAATGCTATGCAACCTACAGTCTAATGCTATCAACCTTCAGTCTAATGCTATCAACCTACAGTCACTATGCTATCAACCTACAGTCTAATGCTATCAACCTACATCTAATAGCCTATCATCTACACTTCCATGTATCTAATGCTATCAACCTCAGCTAATGCTATCAACCTACAGTGCTTA
Source organism: Salvelinus sp. IW2-2015 (assembly GCF_002910315.2). Classification (NCBI taxonomy): domain Eukaryota; kingdom Metazoa; phylum Chordata; class Actinopteri; order Salmoniformes; family Salmonidae; genus Salvelinus; species Salvelinus sp. IW2-2015. The sequence goes on along the minus strand of NW_019944589.1, from coordinate 61,944 downwards.
ATTGCTAAATCATAACCTACAGTCTAATGCTATCAACCTACAGTCTAATGCTATCAACCTAGCAGCTCATGCTATCAAACCTTCAGTCTAATGCTATCAACCTACAGTCTAATGCTATCAACCTACAGTCTAATGCTACTCAACCTTACAGTCTAATGCTATCAATCTAACAGTCCTAATGCTATCAACTACATATCTAATGCTATCATAATCCTCTCAGTCTATATGCGCTATCAACCATATCAGTCTAATGCTATCAACCTACAGTCTAATGCTATCAACCTACAGTCTAATGCTATCAACCTACAGTCTAATGCTATCAACCTAATCAGACTTTCAGTCTAATGCTATCAATCCTACAGTCTAATGGCTATCAACCTACAGTCTAATGCTACGTCAAAACCTACAGTCTAATGCTATCAACCTACAGTCTATATGCTATCACCTACAGTCTACAGTGCGATATCAACCTACAGTCTAAATGCTATCAACCTCATCTAATCTATCAACCTACAGTCTAATGCTATCAACCTACAGTCTAATGCTATCAACCTTCAGTCTATGCTTCAACCTACGTCTAATGCTATCAACCTACAGTCTAATGCTATCAACCTTCAGTCTAATGCTATCAACCTACAGTCTAATGCTATCAACCTACAGTCTAATGCTATCAACCTTCTATCTAATGCATGCAACCTACAGTCTAATGCTATCAACCTACAGTCTAATGCTATCAACCGTACAGTCTAATGCTATCAACCTACAGTCTAATGCTATTCAACCTTCGGGAATCAAGAGAGTGAGAGGAGGGGGACAGAGCGGAGGGGGACAGGGCGAGGGGGACAAGAACACGTGGCAAGGTTACTTTGAGTACACGCTACATGCCAATGTGGCATTGGCATTCTGTATAGGATACAACAGAGATGGCATGGACTTACATAGTACACAACATCCTAACGCCATATTAAATAACCATATCAGACGTAATATAATTATAGCTTTTAGAAAACAACTCTTATAAATGTCTATCAATTTAAGGAAAAACACCGTTTGTACTTTGTTGTCATTGTATCTTCCACCCAATCATCATAAGAGTGCACTTGAGTGCATTAGCTTTGCCAAAGAAACAGCTGTGGATATAAAACGGTGCTTTCTCATCTTGTTTGTTTCTCTGTCGTCTCTGGTCCCTGCTGTAGTTACAGTGTGGAGCCTGGGTGGGTTGTCAGTTCTGTTGGAAGGGGGTGGAGGGCCTGGGTGTGGGGTGTTAGGGTGGAGTGGTGAAGCCAGCGGGGCTTGGAGTGGTGGAGATGAGGGTGATGCTGCCTGGTTGGGGGCTTTCTGTTGGGTCAGGGTGAATATAGGGTATAGGTGGAGTTATGGGGCCTGGGTAAAAGTTGTGTGTTCTTGGGTGGATGCTGACGGGGCCTGGGTGGGGGGTGTTAGGGTGGAGGTTGGTGTGGAGGGCTGGTGTTGGACCAGGTGGTGCTGGTTAAGTGCTCAGTGCTGTGTCTGGGCCTCAGAAGGTTGGAGGCGAGGGGTGTCCTGGGCCTCAGAAGGTTGGGAGGGCGAGGGGTGTCCTGGCCTCAGAAGGTTGGGAGGGCGAGGGGTGTCCTGGGCCTCAGAAGGTTGGGAGGGCGAGGGGTGTCCCTGGGCGCTCAGAAGGTTGGAGGGCGGAGGGTGTCCTGGGCCTCAGAAGGTTGGGAGGGCGAGTGTCTGGGCCTCAGAAGTTGGGGCGAGGTTCCTGGGCCTCAGAAGGTTGGAGGAGGGCGAGGGTGTCCTGGGCCCAGAAGGTTGGGATGGGCGAGGGGTATCCTGGGCCTCAGAAGTTGGGAGGGCGAGGGTGTCCTGGCCTCAGAAGGTTGGGAGGGCGAGGGGTGTCCTGGGCCTCAGAAGGTTGGGAGGGCGAGGGGTGTCCTGGGCCTCAGAAGGTTGGGAGGGCGAGGGGTATCCTGGGCCTCAGAAGGTTGGCGAGATCGAGGGTGTCCTGGGCCTCAGAAAGTTGGGAGGGCGAGGGTATCTGGGCTCAGAAGGTTGGGAGGCGAGGTATCCTGGCCTCAGAAGGTTGGGAGGGTGAGGGGTGTCCGGGCCTCAGAAGGTTGGGAGGCGAGGGGTGTCTGGGCCTCAGAAGAGTTGGGAGGGCGAGGGGTGTCCTGGCCTCAGAAGGTTGAGGCGAGGTTCCTGGCTCAGAGTGGAGCGAGGTGTCCTGGCCTCAGAAGGTTGGGAGGGCGAGGGGTGTCCTGGGCCTCAGAAGGTTGGAGGGCGAGGGTGTCCTGGGCCTCGAAAGGTTGGGAGGCGAGGGGTGTCCTGGGCCTCAGAAGGTTGGGAGGTGAGGGTGTCCTGGGCCTCAGAAGGTGGGAGGTGAGGGGTTCCTGGGCCTCAGAAGGTTGGGAGGGGTAGGGGTGTCCTGGCCTCAGAAGGTTGGGAGGTGAGGGTGTCCTCGCTCAGAAGTTTGGAGGTGAGCCATATAGGTGTCCTGTCACCTACACTCTACAGCAACGCACAGAGTTTCTGAGAGGAGGAAGAGGACGACACAGCGTCCGTGCATTGCGTCCATCACCGCTGCGTGTTAGAGAGCTGGAGACGGGACGAGAGACAGGAGGAAGATGCAGCCACTGTACCTGGGGAGCCAGAAAACAGATGGTGGTCAGATGGAGCAGAAACAACATGGTGTCAGATGAGCAGGAAACAACATGGTGGTCCAGATGGAGCAAGAACAACATGGTGGTCAGATGATAGAAACTTGTCAGCAAAACAACATGGTGCAGATGGAGCAGAAACACATGGTGGTCAGATGAGCAAAAACACATGGGGTCAGATGGACCAGAAACAACATGGTGGTCAGATGGGAAGAAGAAAACAACATTGGTGGTCAGATGGAGAAGAAACAAGAAGTCTGTCGTTTATTACACGTGTGTAGTTTAGAGGTGTGTAGTTTAGAAGTCTGTAGTTTAGCAGTGTGTAGTTTAGCAGTGTTATTTAGAGGTGTGTAGTTGAGTAGTTTACTGTAGTTAGCAGTGTTAGTTTAAGTGTGTAGTTTAGAAGTGTGTAGTTTAGAAGTGTGTAGTTTAGTAAATGTAGTTTGAAGTGGTTAGTTAGCAGTGTGTAGTTTAGCAGTGTGTAGTTTAGAAAGTCTTTGTAGTTTAGAAGTCTGTAGTTTAGAATGTCTGTAGTTTAGAAGTCCTCGTGTCCATTCAACCCGTTCTGATCCAAGAGTAGAAAGACAGAAAATCCCTCCGACTGGTTGCTCCAGCACCATCAATAGACAAGCCATATGTCCTTAAAAATGCCTAGAACAAAATTACTAAAACACAACTTAGTGTGTTTCGATGTGTAGCATATTCAAAACGTTATAGTCTATTGTTTTCATTGGTTTGTACTTTCCTAAAACAGTAATTGTCCACATCACGGTTCAAGCTAGGAGATTTGAGCACTAAATGCATCAGGACATTGCATGTATAGACGTAAAGGCTGAGTGTCCACCTGTATGATATCAACATAATATAATTAAATATATATTAAGGAAGAGAAAGCTTAGTCTACAGCATTAGGTCTTAGCACGTGCATTAGTCTTAGGCACTGCATTTAGTCATTAGGTCTAGGGCACTGCATTAGGTCTAGGGCACTGCATTGCAGCGCTAGCTGCCCACCAGGAACTCTGGGTTCGCGCCCAGGCTCGTGGGCGTCGTCCGGGTTAGGGAGGGTTGGCCGGTAGGGATATCCTTGTCTCATCGCGCCCAGCGACTCTCCGTGGCGGGCCGGGCGCAGTGCGCGCTAACCAAGGGGCCAGGTGCACGGTGTTTCCTCCGGCACATTTGGTGCGGCTGCTTCCGGGTTGGAGGCGCGCGTGTTAAGAAGCAGTGCGGCTTGGTGGGTTGTGTTCGGAGGACGCATGGCTTTCGACCTTCGTTCTCTCCGAGCCCGTACGGGAGTTGTAGCGATGAGACAAGATAGTAATACTAGCGATTGGATACAACGAAAATTGGGAGAAAAGGGGGTAAAAAAAAAGAAAAAAGAAAGAAAGACCAGAGAGATAAAGATATGCTGGCGCCATATGTGTACAGAAGAGGCAAATTTGTTAACTTTTCTATAAAGATATCAAATCTAATTTTATTTAGTCACATGCGCCGAATACAACACCTTACAGTAAATGCTTACTTATGAGCAACTAACCAACAATTACAGTAGAAACAACATGGTGGTCAGATGGAGAAGAAACAAGAAGTCTGTAGTTTAGAAGTGTGTAGTTTAGAGGTGTGTAGTTTAGAAGTCTGTAGTTTAGCAGTGTGTAGTTTAGCAGTGTGTAGTTTAGAGGTGTGTAGTTTAGAAGTCTGTAGTTTAGCAGTGTGTAGTTTAGCAGTGTGTAGTTTAGAGGTGTGTAGTTTAGAAGTGTGTAGTTTAGAAGTGTGTAGTTTAGAAGTGTGTAGTTTAGCAGTGTGTAGTTTAGCAGTGTGTAGTTTAGAAGTCTGTAGTTTAGAAGTCTGTAGTTTAGAAGTCTGTAGTTTAGAAGTCCTCGTGTCCATTCAGACCCGTTCTGATCCAAGAGTAGAAAGACAGAAAATCCCTCCGACTGGTTGCTGCCAGCACCATCAATAGACAAGCCATATTGTCCTTAAAAATGGCCTAGAACAAATTACTAAAACACAATTAGTTGTGTTTCGATGTGTAGCATATTCAAAACGTTATAGTCTATTGTTTCATTGGTTTGTACTTTCCTAAAACAGTAATTGTCCACATCACGGTTCAGCTGTAGGAGATTTGAGCACTAAATGCATCAGGACATTGCATGTATAGACGTAAAGGGCTGAGGTGTCCACTGTATGATATCAACATAATATAATTAAATATATATTAAGGAAGAGAAGCTTAGGTCTAGCACTGCATTAGGTCTAGGGCACTGCATTAGGTCTAGGGCACTGCATTAGGTCTAGGGCACTGCATTAGGTCTAGGGCACTGCATTGCAGCGCTAGCTGCGCCACCAGAGACTCTGGGTTCGCGCCCAGGCTCGTGGGGCGTCGTCCGGGTTAGGGAGGGTTTGGCCGGTAGGGATATCCTTGTCTCATCGCGCACCAGCGACTCCTGTGGCGGGCCGGGCGCAGTGCGCGCTAACCAAGGGGGGCCAGGTGCACGGTGTTTCCTCCGGCACATTGGTGCGGCTGGCTTCCGGGTTGGAGGCGCGCTGTGTTAAGAAGCAGTGCGGCTTGGTTGGGTTGTGTTTCGGAGGACGCATGGCTTTCGACCTTCGTCTCTCCCGAGCCCGTACGGGAGTTGTAGCGATGAGACAAGATAGTAATTACTAGCGATTGGATACAACGAAAATTGGGGAGAAAAGGGGGTAAAAAAAAGAAAAAAGAAAGAAAGACCAGAGAGATAAAGATATGCTGGCGCCATATGTGTACAGAAGGAGGCAAATTTGTTAACTTTTCTATAAAGATATCAAATCTAATTTTATTAGTCACATGCGCCGAATACAACACCTTACAGTGAAATGCTTACTTATGAGCAACTAACCAACAATACAGTTAAAAAAAAACCAGATAAGAATAATAAATAAAAGTAACAAATCATTAAAGAGCAGCAGTAAAATAACAATAGCGTACAGAGTCAATGTGGAGGCTATATACAGGGGGTACCGGTACAGAGTCAATGTGGAGGCTATATACAGGGGGTACCGGTACAGAGTCAATGTGGAGACTATATAACAGGGTGGTACGGTACAGAGTCAATGTGGAGACTATATACAGGGTGGTTACGGTACATGAGTCAATGTGGAGGCTATATACAGGGGTACCGGTACTTGTCAATGTGCGGGGGCACGCGGTTAGTTGAGGTAATATGTACATGTAGGTTAAGTTAAAGTGACAATGCACAGATGATACAATAGAGAGTATCAGCGGTTGTAAAAGAGGGGAGGGGGGGCAATGCAAATAGTCTGGGTAGACATTTGATTAGATGTTCTTATGGCTTGGGGGTAGACTTGGCGCTCCGGTACGCTTACCGTGCAGTAGCAGAGGAGAGAGTCTATGACTAGGGTGGCTGGAGTCTTTGACCATTTTATTTGGCCTTCCTCGACACCGCCTGGTATAGAGGTCGGAGGCCGAGCGCAGCCATACCAGGCAGTGAGCAACCAGTCAGGATGATCTCGATGGTGCAGCTGTAAAACGCGTTTGAGGATCTGAGGAGCCATGGCAATATTTAGTCTCCTGAGGGGGAATAGGTTTTGTCGTGCCCTCTTCACGACTGTCTTGGTGTGTTTGGACCATGTTAGTTTGTTGGGGATGTGGACGCCAAGGAACTTGAAGCTCTCAACCTGCTCCACTGCAGCTCCGTCGATGAGAATGGGGGCGTGCTCGACCCTCTTTTTTCTGGAGTCCACAATCATCTCCTTTGTTATGATCACGTTGAGGGAGAGGTTGTTGTCCTGGTACCACACAGCCAGGTCTCTGACCTCCTCCCTATAGGCTGTCTCATCATTGTCGGTGATCAGGCCTACCACTTGCGTCATCGGCAAACTTAATGATGGTGTTGGAGTCGTGCCTGGCTGTGCAGTCATGAGTAAACAGGGAGTACAGTAGGGGACTGAGGACGCACCCCTGAGGGGCCCCCGTGTTGAGGATCAGCGTGGCGAATGTGTTGAACGCTGAGCTGTAGTCAATGAACAGCAGTCTCACATAGGTGTTCCTTTTGTCCAGGTGTGAAAGCGCAGTGTGGAGTGAGATAGAGATTGCATCATCTGTGGATCTGTTGGGGCGGTATGCAAATTGAAGTGAGTCTAGGGTTCCTGGGATGATGGTGTTGATGTGAGCAATGACCAGCCTTTCAAAGCACTTCATGGCTACAGACGTGAATGCTACGGGTCAGTAGTCATTTAGGCAGGTTACCTTAGTGTTCTTGGGCACAGGCACTATGGTGGTCTGCTTAAAACATGTTGGTATTACAGACTCGGACAGGGAGAGGTTGAAAATGTCAGTGAAGACACTTGCCAGTTGGTCAGTGCATGCTCGTAGTACAAGTCCTGGTAATCCGTTCTGGCCCTGCGGCCTTGTGAATGTTGACCTGTTTAAAGGTCTTACTCACATCGGCTGTGGAGAGCGTGATTACACAGTCTTCCGGAACAGCTGGTGCTCTCATGCATATTTCAGTTTTATTTGCCTCAAAGCGAGCATAGAAGTAGTTTCGCTCGTCTAGTAGGCTCGTGGCACTGGGCAGCTCTCGGCTGTGCTTCCCTTTATAGTCTGTGACATCTGACGAGTCTGCCACATCTGACGAGCATCAGAGCCGATGTATTACGATTCAATCTTAGTCCTGTATTGATGCTTTGCCTGTTTGATGGTTCGTTGGAGGGCATAGTAGGATTTCTTATAAGCTTCCGGGTTAGAGTCCCGCTCTACCCTTTAGCTCAGTGCGGATGTTGCCTGTAATCCATGGCTTCTGGTTGGGGTATGTACATACGGTCACTGTGGGGACAACGCCGATGCACTTACCAATGAAGCCAATTGGTGCTTTTAACATGTCAATACCTCTAACAAAAACAAGAAGTGATGAAGTCAATCTCTCCTCCACTTTGAGCCAGGAGAGATTGACATGCATATTATTAATGTATGCACATTCAAGGGCCAGCCGTGCTGCCCTGTTGTGAGCCAATTACAATTGTCCTAAATCCCTCTTTGTGTCACCTGACCACACGACTGAACAGTAGTCCAGGTGCGACAAAACTAGAGCCTGTAGGACCTGCCTTGTTGATAGTGTAGTTAAGAAGGTAGAGCATCGCATGATTATGGACAGACTTCTCCCCATCTTAGCTACTGTTGTATCAATATGTTTTGACCAAGACAGTTTACAATCCAGAGTTAATACAAGCAGTTTAGTCACCTCAACTTGCTCTATTTGTACATGATTTATTACAGGATTTAGTTCAGGTTTAAGGTTTATTGAATGATTGTATCAAAAAACAATGCTTTTAGTTTTTAAATATGTAGGACTAATTTATTCCTTGCCACCCATTCTGGAACTAACTGCAGCTCTTTGTTAGGTGTTGCAGTCATTTCAGACTCTGTAGTAGCTGACGTGTATAGTGTTGAGCATCAGCATACACACACTGGCTTTACTCAAACACTGGTGGGTTGTTACCTTGTTGTTACCAGGGATGGTCTTGGTCTCCAGCTACAGTACTACAGGGATAGACCAAGACCAAGTAATCCTGTAGTAACTGTAGTCTGTAGCTGGAGACCTAGACAATCCTGTAGTACTGTATAGTACTGGAGACCTAAAATCCCTGTAGTACTGTAGCTAGCTCCGTAGTACTGTAGCTGGAGACCTAGACAACCCTGTAGTACTGTAGTACTGTAGCTGGACCAACCATACCTGTAGTACTGTTAGTACTGTAGCTGGAAGACCTAGACAATCCTGTAGTACTGTAGCTGGAGACTAGACAATCCCTGTAGTACTGTAGTACTGTAGCTGGAGACGCTACCGACCATACCTGTAGTACTGTAGTACTGTAGCTGGAGACCAAAGACCATACCTGTAGTACTGTAGTACTGTAGTACTGTAGCTGGAAGCCTAGACAAATCCCTGTAGTACTGTAGCTGGAGACCAAGACATCCCTGTAAGTACTGTAGCTGGAGACAACCTAGACATCCTGTAGTACTGTAGTACTGTAGCTGGAGACCTAGACGCATACCTGTATATGTAGTACTGTAGCTGGAGACCAAGACCATACCTGTAGTACTGTAGTACTGTAGCTGGAGACCTAGACAATCCCTGTTAGTACTGTAGCTGGAGACCTAGACAATCCCTGTAGTACTGTAGTACTGTAGCTGGAGACCTAGAACCATACCTGTAGTACTGTAGTATGTAGCTGGAGACCAGACCATAGCTGTAGTACTGTAGTAACTGTAGCTGGAGACACTAGACATAATCCCTGTAGTACTGTAGCTGGAGACCAGACAATCCCTGTAGTACTGTAAGCTGGAGACCTAGACAATCCCTGTAGTACTGGTAGCTGGAAGACCTAGACAATCCCTGTAGTACTGTAGCTGGAGACCTAGACAATCTCTGGTAGTACTGTAGCTGGAGACCTAGACAATCCCTGTAGCACTGTAGCTGGAGACCAAAGACCATACCTGTAGTACTGTAGTACTGTAGCTGGAGACCTAGACAATCCCTGTAGTACTGTAGCTGGAGACCAAGACCATACCTGTAGTACTGTAGTACTGTAGCTGGAGACCTAGACTCCCTGTAGTACTGTAGCTGGAGACCTAGACTCGTATACTCTGTGTACTGTACGCTGGATGACTCTCGCCATCTGTAGTACTGGTATGTAGCTGAGACCAAGACCATACCTGTAGTAGTACTGTAGCTGGAGCCATAGACATCCCTGTAGTACCTGTCTAGTCTCGAGACTCCCTGTAGTACTGTAGCTGGAGACCTACGCAATCCCCTGTAGTACTGTAGTACTGTTAGCTGGATGACCTAGACAATCCTGTAGTACTGTAGCTGAGACCTAGACAATCCCTGTAGTACTGTAGCTGGAGACCTAGACAATCCCTGTAGTACTGTAGTACTGTAGCTGGAGCCAGAACCATGAACCTGTAGTACTGTAGTACTGTAGCTGGAGACCTAACATCCCTGTAGTAATGTAGTCTGTAAGCTGGAGACCAAGCCATACCTGTAGTACTGTATACTGTAGCTGGAGACCTAGACAATCCCTGTAGTAGTACTGTAGCTGGAGACCTAGACAATCCTCTGTATACTGTAGTACTGTAGCTGGAGACCTAGACCATAACTGTAGTA
>NW_019944589.1:47446-52126 GCF_002910315.2 Salvelinus sp. IW2-2015 | reverse complement strand
CTGTAGTACTGTAGCTGGAGGACCAAGACATACTGTAGTTACTGTAGTACTGTAGCTGGGAGACCTAGACATATCCCCTGTAGTACTGTAGCTGGAGACCTAGAGACCAATCCCTGTAGTACTGTAAGTACTGTAGCTGGAGACCTAGACCATACCTGTTAGTACTGTAGCTGGAGACCAAGACCATACCTGTAGTACTGTAGTACTGTAGTACTGGTAGCTGGAGACCTAGACATCCTGTAGTACTGTAGCTGGAGACCAAGACAATCCCTGTAGTACTGTAGCTGGAGACCAAGACAATCCCTGTAGGTACTGTAGCTGGAGACAAGACAATCCCTGTAGTACTGTAGTACTGAGCTGGAGACCTAGACAATCCTGTAGTACTGTAGCTGGAGACCTAGACAATCCTGTAGTACTGTAGTACTGTAGCTGGAGACCAAGACCATACCTGTAGTACTGTAGTACTGTAGCGGGAGACCTAGAACAATCCCTGTAGTACTGTAGCTGAGACTAGACAATCCCTGTAGTACTGTAGTACTGTAGCTGAGGACCAAGACCATACCTGTAGTACTGTAGTACTGTAGCTGGAGACCTAGACAACCCTGTAGTACTGTAGTACTGTAGCTGGAGACCAAGACCATACCTGTAGTACTGTAGTACTGTAGCTGAGACCTAGACAATCCCTGTAGTACTGTAGCTGGAGACCTAGACAATCCTGTAGTACTGTAGTACTGTAGCTGGAGACCTAGACCATACCTGTAGTACTGTAGTACTGTAGCTGGAGACCAAGACCATACCTGTAGTACTGTAGTACTGTAGTACTGTAGCTGGAGACCTAGACAATCCCTGTTAGTACTGTAGCTGGAGACCAAGACAATCCCTGTAGTACTGTTAGCTGGAGACCTAGACAATCCCTGTAGTACTGTATTGTAGCTTGAGACCTAGACAAACCCTGTAGTACTGTAGCTGGAGACTAGACAATCCCTGTAGTACTGTAGCTGGAGACCTAGACAATCCTGTAGTACTGTAGTACTGTAGCTGGAGACCAAGACCATACCTGTAGACTGTAGTACTGTAGCTGGAGACCTAGACAATCCCTGTAGTTACTGTAGTACTGTAGCTGGAGACCAAGACCATACCTGTAGTACTGTAGTACTGTAGCTGGAGACCTAGACAATCCCTGTAGTACTGTAGCTGGAGACCTAGACCAATCCCTGTAGTACTGTAGTACTGTAGTACTGTAGCTGGAGACCTAGACAACCCTGTAGTACTGTAGTACTGTAGCTGAGAGGCCAAGACCATACCTGTAGTACTGTAGTACTGTAGCTGGAGACCTAGACAATCCCTGTAGTACTGTAGCTGGAGACCTAGACAATCCCTGTAGTACTGTAGTACTGTAGCTGGAGACCTAGACCATACCTGTAGTACTGTAGTTACTGTAGCTGGAGACCAAAGACCATACCTGTAGTACTGTAGTACTGTAGTACTGTAGCTGGAGACCTAGACAATCCCTGTAGTACTGTAGCTGGAGACCAAGACAATCCCTGTTAGTACTGTAGCTGGAGACCTGAGACATCCTGTAGTACTGTAGTACTGTAGCTGGAGACCTAGACCATACCTGTAGTACTGTAGTACTGTAGCTGGAGACCAAGACCATACCTGTAGTACTGTAGTACTGTAGCTGGAGACCTCTAGACAATCCCTGTAGTACTGTAGCTGGAGACCTAGACAATCCCTGTAGTACTGTAGTACTGTAGCGGTAGACCGTAGACCATACCTGTAGTACTGTAGTACTGTAGCTGGAGACCAAGACCATAGCTGTAGTACTGTAGTACTGTAGCTGGAGACCTAGACAATCCCTGTAGTACTGTAGCTGGAGACCAGACAATCCCTGTAGTACTGTAGCTGGAGACCTAGACAATCCCTGTAGTACTGTAGCTTGGAGACCTAGACAATCCCTGTAGTACTGTAGCTGGAGACCTAGACAATCTCTGTAGTACTGTAGCTGGAGACCTAGACAATCCCTGTAGCACTGTAGCTGAGACCAAGACCATACCTGTAGTACTGTAGTACTGTAGCTGGAGACCTAGACAATCCTGTAGTACTGTAGCTGGAGACCAAGACCATACCTGTAGTACTGTAGTACTGTAGCTGGAGACCTAGACAATCCCTGTAGTACTGTAGCTGGAGACCTAGACATCCCTGTAGTACTGTAGTACTGTAGCTGGAGACCTAGACCATACCTTAGTACTGTAGTACTGTAGCTGGAGACCAAGACCATACCTGTAGTACTCGTAGTACTGTAGCTGGAGACCTAGACAATCCCTGTAGTACTGTAGCTGGAGACAAGACAATCCGTAGTACTGTAGCTGGAGACCTAGACAATCCTGTAGTACTGTAGTACTGTAGCTGGAGACCTAGACAATCCCTGTAGTACTGTAGCTGGAGACCTAGACAATCCCTGTAGTACTGTAGCTGGAGACCTAGACAATCCCTGTAGTACTGTAGTACTGTAGCTGGAGACAAGACCATACCTGTAGTACTGTAGTACTTAGCTGGAGACCTAGACAATCCCTGTAGTACTGTAGTACTGTAGCTGGAGACCAAGACCATACCTGTAGTACTGTAGTACTGTAGCTGGAGACCTAGACAATCCCTGTAGTACTGTAGCTGGAGACCTAGACAATCCCTGTAGTACTGTAGTACTGTAGCTGGAGACCTAGACCATAACTGTAGTACTGTAGCTGGAGACCAGGACCATAACCTGTAGTACTGTAGTACTGTAGCTGGAGACCTAGACCATCCCTGTGTAGTACTGTAGCTGGAGACCAAGACAATCCCTGTAGTACTTGTAGCTGGAGACTAGACAATCCCTGTAGTACTGTAGTACTGTAGCTGGAGACCTAGACAATCCCTGTAGTACTGTAGCTGGAGACCTAGACAAATCCCTGTAGTACTGTAACTGGAGACCTAGACAATCCTGTAGTACTGTAGTCTGTAGCTGGAGACCAAACCATACTTGTAGTACTGTAGTACTGTAGCTGGAGACCAAGACATCCTGTAGTACTGTAGCTGGAGACCTAGAACAATGCCCTGTAGTACTGGAGTACTGTAGCTGGAGACCAAGACCATACCTGTAGTACTGTAGTGGAGACCTAGACCATACCTAGTATGTGTATGTACTGTAGTACTGTAGTACTGTAGCTGGAGACCTAGACCACCTGTAGTACTGTAGCTGGAGACCAAGACCATCCCTGTAGTACTGTAGCTGGAGACAAGACCATCCTGTAGTACTGTTAGTACTGTAGCTGGACCTAGACAATCCTGTAGTACTGTAGTACTGTAGCTGGATGACCAAGACCATCCCTGTAGTACTGTAGCTGGAGACCAAGACCATCCCTGCTTAGTACTGTAGTACTGTAGCGGAGACCTAGACAATCCCTGTAGTACTGTAGTACTGTAGCTGGAGACTGGGGGGGCCAAGACATCCTGTTAGTACTGTAGTACTGTAGCTGGGAGACCAAGGAACCATACCTTTAGTTACTGGTAGTTACTGTAGCTGGAGACCAAGACCTCTCCAGCTACAGTACTACAGTACTACAGGGATTGTCTAGGTCTCCAGCTACAGTACTACAGGGATTGTCTTGGTCTCCAGCTACAGTACTACAGTACTACAGGGATTGTCTATGTCTCCAGCTACAGTACTACAGGGTTAGAAACTACATTTCTCCCTCTTTGTATTGTAGTTACCATAACAGCTCTGGTAGCAAATAAACTGTCAATGATGATGACTCACTCTCTCTCTCTTTCTTCTTGATGCGTTTGCGTCGTCTGTCGATGGACGCCACCTCAGACTTGAGAGACAGGTAGTGGTTCCTGATGTCCTGCAGCTTCTCCTGGAGGAAGGAGATCCTCTCCAGACTACACATCTTCTCCAGGTCCGCTAAGGGAGGAGAGGAACAACATTTAAAGGAGAGGACTCAGTGGGATGTTTCAGAGTAGAAACATTGAAAGGAGATGTGACGGCCCTCCATGCTCTGTCTACTGTGTTTACTTCCTGCAGGATATTGGTGGGCGGAGCTGTGAGGGTCGTCAGGGCTGATGGGGAACACCTGTGAAAGCTCAGCTGTGGCACAAAGCCACTGTTTCCCCATTCAGCAAGAGATTCCTCTCGGGGCATACCTTTGGTTGTTTCGTTGTTTTGGCAGTTGACACCTCATTTACTGACCTTCCTGCCTCGTCTGATTATTGTTGTGAGTGTTTACTTTATTTATCGGATAAATTAATGTTGTTTTTCCTTTAGTCAGTGTGTGGTTTCCTATTGTTACAATCTTGAGCCAGGTTGTAACAGAGAGGACTCTGGGGGATTTCGGAGTTGAAACATTGAAAGGAGAGGATTCAGTGGGGTGTTTCAGAGTAGAAAGCTAAACCAAACAGTATAAAACTAGTCATTCCATTGCCATCTGTGTGATCACAAAGGGTTCTGTCTGGCAAATCTATTTGTACAGTAACAGACAATCTGGTGGGACGTAAATGAGAATTCCTGTAGCTAGCATCAATCTGGAGGGGTTGAGGCTCTGTGAAAGACAGCCAGGGTTGGTTGAGGCTCTGTGAAAGACAGCCAGGGTTGGTTGAGGCTCTGTGAAAGACAGCCAGGGTTGGTTGAGGCTCTGTGAAAGA
>NW_019944589.1:38771-47120 GCF_002910315.2 Salvelinus sp. IW2-2015 | reverse complement strand
CAGCAGGGTTGGTTGGGATCTGTGAAAGACAGCCAGGTGCTGGTTGAGGGTCTGTAGCAGAAAGGCCAGGGTGGTGAGGCTCTGAAAGACAAGCCATGGTTGGTTGAGCGCATCTTATTAAACATGTAGTTGGTATCGGCAACGCTTCACAATCTGGAGCTCCACTTGTAGACGGATGGTGTTTCTGCCATGGGTGCTCTCTGTGTGAGGGTCGGTCGGGTCCCCATGCTGCTGCTCCTTTGGGTAACTTCTGGCTGGATGGAGGGTGATGTCCCTCAAGCCCTGTCCCTGGCCGACGACACTTGGGGGCAGATAGGACCTTCAATGTCTGCGTGCACATGTGTCTTGGAGGCTGAAGACTTAGCCATACTCTCACACTTAAACTGATCTTCTCACACATTTCTGTGAAAGACAGCCAGGGTTGGTTGAGGCTCTGTGAAAGACAGCCAGGGTTGGTTGAGGCTCTGTGAAAGATAGCCAGGGTTGGTTGAGGCTCTGTGAAAGACAGCCAGGGTTGGTTGAGGCTCTGTGAAAGACAGCCAGGGTTGGTTGAGGCTCTGTGAAAGAGCCAGGGTTGGTTGAGGCTCTGAAAGACAGCCAGGGTTGGTTGAGGCTCTATATAAACTGTAGTTGGTATCGGCACACTTACACATCTGGAAGCTCCACTTGTAGACGGATGGTGTTCTGCCATGGTGCTCTCTGTGGTGAGGGTGGTCGGGGTCCCCATGCTGCTGCTCCTTGTGGTACTTCTGGCTGGATGGAGGGGTGTGTCCCTCAACCTGTCCCTGGCCGAGACACTTGGGGGAGATGGACCCCTTCATGTCTGCTGCACCATGGGTCTTGGAGGCTGAAGACTTAGCCATACTCTCACCCACTAACTGGTCTTCACTGTCACTGCTGTGGGCTGTAGGGGGGAGGGGGTGGCAGGGCAGGAAGGACAAAAGGAAGATTTAATTAGCTACAAATGTCATTTTCATTGTAACAACTTTTACAAGTAGATTAATTCCTTCGTTGGTAATTGCTCGTGCTTGGAGAGCTGTTAGAATGAACATTTGAAGACATTCTACAGCCAGATTCACCAAGCGGAGGACAGACACGCCCCCCTCAGAGAAAGAGAGACACCGCTTAATGTGAGCTCTCACATTTTTCAACATGTTTTTTACTAAAGGATTTGGAGTTAGATAAACTTAGATTTTTCGGCAGGTACATATGTAGGTTGCTACCCTCCACAGCATGGCCTTCGCTCCAGATCAAAACTTCAAACCGACAACCTAATTTTGACTAAAATTTAACCGGAGAGATTACTGCTTCCAAGGTATTATTTTTTCCAAGCTATACGGAGGGTGCTCTGGCCAACAAACCGCAGAGACCCGAGGACACCATTCCAACCTGGAACTGAGCCAGATACAAATGCAATCACCACTAAGGTGTGAAGTAAAAGGCCTTTGGTCCCAACAAGTGGCAGGAGTCTCTGAAGCCCCCTCCTGCTGTTCAAAGATCATTCACTGTTATTTGCTACAAGAAATCTGCCTCCAGAAATAAAAGCTTCTCCCAAGTGGGTGTGACACCTACTCCCGTTGCCTGCTGCACTGCTGCTTGGATTCCACCTGGTGATCTGTTCACTGTCTGCCCTGGCCTGTCTCATCCTGTTTGGTACAGGTACCCCCACCACACTCACCCCTCTCTCCCTGGCCTCTCTCACCCTGTCTGGTACAGGTACCTCCCCCTCTCTGTTCACCGTCTGCCCTGGCCTGTCTTCACCTGTCTGGTACAGACAGGTACCCCCCCCCCCACTCCTTCCTCTCGCCTCCAGCACACAGGCACTGTTGGGGCGAGGGACTCTGAACTTACAACGGCTAGCCCCCAGTCATTTTATATTTAAAACATTTCTTGTGCATTTTGCTATTTGCCTCATGACTCCTGCATACTTTGTCGACTACAAACTTTATTGACCCAACCGTGGGACAGACTATGTTTGTTCCCACACTCGGGACTCTGACTCTCTATTGGTTACACAGACTTTTGGCCTCCCATCCCATTCTAACCACGCAGTCGATGCGCCGGCTTGTATTCATGGTACTCCTATGTTACCTGATGCTGTACAATATGCTTGTTGCCATCGTGATGCACATTCAGATGTCATAAATCATCACTGCAGAGCTCTCCCTGTCCTCTGCCGTGCCTTGATTGTATTACTGTTGATGATATCGGAAATGTGCATGTACACCCTGCCCATCTACTGTTTTCTAGCCCCAGTTTAGCCATCAGTACTGCTTCACTGATTTCAGCTCTCGTAAAATCCTTGTGTTTTGTGCACGTTAACACTAAGAAGCGTATTCTAAAAAGGATCAATTAAAAGTGTGGGTTCACAGCTCCAATACAGAGTGTTTGGTCATTACTGAGACGTGTTTAAGAAAGGTTAATTCAGTATTCAAAACATCTTTCTGGCTATACCCTTTTTGACAAGACAGAACTTCCAAAGTGGGTGATGGCAATCTTTACCAAGGATCCCTTCAATGCTCGGTTGTCTCCACCAAGTCCGTCCCCAAACAATTGAGATGCTGGTTTTAAGCAATAAACTTCAAAAAAACTCAGCAAAAAATAAACGTCCTCACACTGTCAACTGCGTTTATTTTCAGCAAACTTAACATATGTAAATATTTGTATGAACATAACAAGATTCAACAACTGAGAACATAAACTGAACAAGTTCCACAGACATGTGACTAACAGAAATGGAATAATGTGTCCCTGAACAAAGGGGGTCAAAATCAAAAGTAACAGTCAGTATCTGATGTGGTGCATCTCCTCCTATGGACTGCACCAGATTTGCCAGTTCTTGCTATGAGATGTTATCCCACTCTTCCACCAAGGTACCTGCAAGTTCCCGGACATTTCTGGGGGGAATGCCCTAGCCCTCAGCCTCCGATCCAACAGTCCCAGACGTGCTCAATGGGATTGAGATCTGGGCTCTTCGCTGGCCATGGCAGAACACTGACACCTGTATTGCAGGAAATCACGCACAGAACGAGCAGTATGGCTGGTGGCATTTTCATGCTGGAGGGACATGTCAGGAGGAGCCTGCAGGAAGGGTACCACATGAGGGAGGAGGATTGTCTTCCTGTAACGTACAGCGTTGAGATTGCCTGCAATGACAACAAGCTCAGTCCGATGATGCTGTGACACACAGCCCCAGACCATGATGGACCCTCCACTTCCAAATCGATCCTGCTCCAGAGTACAGGCCTCGGTGTAACGCTCATTCCTTCAACGATAAATGCGAATCCAACCATCACTCCTGGTGAGACAAAAACCGCGACCTCGTCAGTGAAGAGCACTTTTTGCCAGTCCTGTCTGGTCCAGCGACGGTGGGTTTGTGCCTATAGGCGACGTTGTTGCTGGTGATGTCTGGTGAGGATCTTACAACAGGCCTACAAGCCCTCAGTCCAGCCTCTCTCAGCCTATTGCGGACAGTCTGAGCACTGATGGAGGGATTGTGCGTTCCTGGTGTAACTCGGGCAGTTGTTGTTGCCATCCTGTACCTGTCCCGCAGGTGTGATGTTCGGATGTACCGATTATCACACCTGTACCTGCTATGTGACCTAAACTGGGACATGCTTAAACCACCGTCCTAAAACCATGGGACTCCCTAAATCTTTCTCAGATTATCACCAATCCCACAAGGTATGACTCCAAACACCCAGAAAAGGCTAATCTCCTCAATGTTATCCTCACAAATAATCCTGATAGGTATCAGTCTGGTGTTTTCTGTAATGACTTTAGTGATCACTATTTTACAGCCTGTGTTCGTAATGGCTGCTCAGTGAAACGACCTGTCCTGATTTGTCATAGACGCTTACTAAAACACTTTAATGAGCAAGCCTTCCTTCATGAACTGGTCTCTGTAAAATGGTATATAAATCAGCGTGATCCCCTCTGTCGAAGACGATTGCACCTTCTTTTTTGATATTTTCAGTGGTTTTGTTAACAAACACGCCCCCATAAAGAAAATGAGAATTAAAAACAGGTTCAGCCCTTGGTTCGACCGCGATCTGGCAGAGTTACTCCACCTCAAGAATTGCATTTGGCGAATTGCTCGGCACACGTATACTCAGGCTGACTGCAAATGAGAAATAAGTGCACTCAGGCTATCCGGAAGGCCAAAGTTAGTTACTTTAAGGAGCAGTTCTCTCTCTGTGGGTCTAACCCCTAACCCTCTAACCCCCCCTGTGCTTTGTGTGATGTATGTTGTCTCTACCATCTTGCCCTTTGTGCTGTTGACTGGTCAACAATGTTTGTACCATGTTTTGTGCTGCTACCATGCTGTGTTGTCATGTGTTTCTGCCTTGCTATGTTGTCTTAGGTCACTCTTTATGTAGTGTTGTCTCTTGTTGTGATGTGTGTTTTGTCCTATATTTATATTGTATTTATTCTTTTTTTTTTATCCCAGGCCCCCGTCCACGCAGGAGGCCTTTTGGTAAAATTATTCCCCACTGTAAATAAGAATTTGTTCTTAACTGACTTGCCTAGTTTTTTTTTAAATAAAAAAAAGGGCCAGATGCCCCCAGCCCTAGCGTAGGGACAGATTCCCCCAGCCCTAGCGTAGGGCCAGATGCCCTAGCGTAGGGCCAGATTCCCCAGCCCTAGCGTAGGGCCAGATTCTCCAGCCCTAGCGTAGGGCCAGATTCCCCAGCCCTAGCGTAGGGCCAGATTCCCCAGCCCTAGCGTAGGGCCAGATTCCCCAGCCCTAGCGTAGGGATCTGGCCCTACGCTAGGGCTGGAGAATCTGGCCCCTACGCTAGGGCTGGGGGAATCTGGCCCTACGCTAGGCATCTGGCCCCTACGCTAGGCGTGGGGAATCTGGTCCCTACGGCTAGGGCTGGGGGGCTCTGGCCCTTTTTTTTATTTAAAAAAAAACTAGGCAAGTCAGTTTAAGAACAAATTCTTATTTACAGTGGGGAATAATTTACCAAAAGCTCCTGCGTGGACGGGGCCTGGGATAAAAAAAAAAAGAATAAAACAATATAAATATAGGACAAAAACACATCACACAACAAGAGACAACACTACATAAAGAGTGACCTAAGACAACATAGCAAGCAGAAACACATGACAACACAGCATGGTAGCAGCAACAAAACATGGTACAAACATTGTTGACCAGTCAACAGCACAAAGGGCAAGATGGTAGAGACAACATACATCCACACAAAGCACAGGGGGGTTAGAGGTTAGGGGTTAGACCCACAGAGAGAGAACTGCTCCTTTAAAGTAACTAACTTTGGCCTTCCGGATAGCCTGAGTGCACTTATTTCTCATTTTGCAGTCAGCCTGAGTATACGCTTTGTGCCGGCAATTCGCCAAATGCAATCTTGAGGTGGATTAAACTCTGCCAGATCGCGGCGAACCAAGGGCTGAACCTGTTTTTAATTCTCATTTTCTTTATAGGGGCGTGTTTGTTAACCAAACCACTGAAAATTTATCCAAAAAAGAGGTTGCCAATCGTCTTCGACAAGGGGATCACGCGTGATTTATATACCATTTTACAGAGACCAGTTTCATGAAGGAAGGCTTGCTCAATTAAGTGTTTTAGTAAGCGTCTATTGACAAATCAGGACCAGGTCGTTTCACTGAGCAGCCATTACGAAACACAGGCTGTAAAATAGTGATCACTAAAAAAGTCATTACAGCAAACACCAGACTGATACCTATCAGGATTATTTGTGAGGATAACATTGAGGAGATTAGCCATTTTCTGGGTGTTTGGAGTCATACCTTGTGGATTGGTGATAATTCTGAGAAAGATTTAGGGAGTCCCATGGTTTTAGGACGGTGGTTTAAGCATGTCCCAGTTTAGGGTCACATAGCAGGTACAGGTGTGATAATTCGTACATCCGAAACATCACACCTGCGCGACAGGTACAGGATGGCAACAACAACTGCCCGAGTTACCACCAGGAACGCACAATCCCTCCATCAGTGGCTCAGACTGTCCGCAATAGGCTGAGAGAGGCTGGACTGAGGGCTTTGTAGGCCTGTTGTAAAGATCCTCACCAGACATCACCAGCAAACAACGTCGCCTATAGGCACAAACCCACCGTCGCTGGACCAGACAGGACTGGCAAAAAAGTGCTCTTCACTGACGAGTCGCGGTTTTGTCTCACCAGGAGTGATGGTTGGATTCGCATTTATCGTTGAAGAATGAGCGTTTACACCGAGGCCTGTACTCTGGAGCAGGATCGATTTGGAAGTGAGGGTCCATCTTGGTCTGGGGCTGTGTGTCACAGCATCATCGGACTGAGCTTGTTGTCATTGCAGGCAATCTCAACGCTGTACGTTACAGGGAAGACACATCCTCCTCCCTCATTGTGGTACCCTTCCTGCAGGCTCCTCCTGACATGTCCCTCCAGCATGAAAAATGCCACCAGCCCATACTGCTCGTTCTGTGCGTGATTTCCTGCAATACAGGAATGTCAGTGTTCTGCCATGGCCAGCGAAGAGCCCAGATCTCAAATCCCATTGAGCACGTCTGGGACCTGTTGGATCGAGCAGGCTGAGGGCTAGGGCCATTCCCCCCAGAAATGTCCGGGAACTTGGCAGTACCTTGGTGGAAGAGTGGGATAACATCTCATAGCAAGAACTGGCAAATCTGGTGCAGTCCATGAGGAGGAGATGCACCACATCAGATTAACGTGACTGTTACTTGATTTTGACCCCCTTTGTTCAGGGACACATTATTCCATTTCTGTTAGTCACATGTCTGTGGAACCTGTTCAGTTTTACTTCGTCCAGTTGTTGAATCTTGTTATGTTCATACAAATGATTTACTATGTTAAGTTTGCTGAAAAATAAACGCAGTTGACAGTGTTGAGGCGTTTTATTTTTTTGCTGAGTTTTTTTGAAAGTTTTATTGCTTAAAACCAGCATCTCAAATTGTTTGGGGGACGGACTTGGTGGAGGAAAACCGAGCATTGAAGGGATCCTTGGGTAAAGATTGCCATCACCACGTTTGACTGTCAAAAGAAGGGTATAGCCAGAAAGAGTGTTTTTGATACTGAATGTTACCTTTCTTAAACAACCGTCTCAGTAATGACCAAACATCATCTTATTGGAGCTGTGAACCCACACTTTTAATTGATCCTTTTACAGGTAATACGCTTCCTTAGTGTTAATCGTGCACAAAAACCACGGATTTTACGAGAGCTGAAATCAGTGAAGCCAGATAACTGATGGCCTAGAAACTGGGGCTAGAAAACAGTAGATGGGCAGGAGTTGTACGATGCACATTTCCGATATCCATCAACAGTAATACTATCAAGGCACGGCAGAGGACGGAATCGCGTAATGATGATTAATGACATTCTGAATGTGCATCAGATGGCAACAAGCATACTTGTACAGCATGGTAACATCGATCGGTAACATTGAATACCAAGCGGCGCATCGAGCTGTGGTTAGAATGGGGTGGGGAGGCCAAAAAGTCTGTGTAACCAATAGAGAGTCAGCAGTTCCCGAGTGTCAGGACATAACATAGTCTGTCCCACGGTTGGGTCAATTAAGTTGTTAGTCGACAAAGTATTGCAGGAGTCATACGGCAAAGACAAAATGCACAAAAATGTTTTAAAGTATATAAATGAGCTGGGGCTAGCCGTTGTAAGTTCAGAGTCCCTCGCCCCAACAGTGCCTGTCTGTCGGGAGGCCGAGAGTGCAAGGAGTGGGGGGTCTGGTTCCTGTCTGTACCAGAACAGGTTGAAGACAGGCCAGGTTGCAGACGGTGACGGGGAGTACCTTGTACGCTAGACTAAGTGACGTGAGTAGAGGGTCGAAGAGATTAGAGAGGGGTGGGGTGATAGGCTCGAGGATTATTAATAGGTATACCCTTTGGACCAACAACAGGGATGATGACAGGCCAGGCAGACAGTGATAAAACATGATCACCGTGTGATAGAGTCTCAGTGATGTATTAGCAGGCCTCCATTCGCAGCTAAAGCGGGCTCAACTAGGGAGGTTTAGGGTCACACCCCACTTGGCTAGAACTTTATTTCTGGAGGCAAGATTTCTTGCTGAGCAGAAATTAAACACTAAAGTGAGCTAAATGATCTCATACTGGTTACATATCGCGTTGAACAGGCAGGAGGGGGCTTGTTAGAGATACGTACCTGTCCACTTGATTGGGCACCATAAATAAGGGCTCGCGTTTCGTTACTTCCACCACCATAGTAGGTGGATGATTGTCAGCATTTGTATCTGCTCAGTGTCAAGGTTTTGACTGGCTGTCCTCGGGTCTCTGGTCGGTTGTTTGGCCGCAGGAGCACCCTCCACAATAATAGCTTGGCGAAAAATAATAGC
>NW_019944589.1:24045-37387 GCF_002910315.2 Salvelinus sp. IW2-2015 | reverse complement strand
AGATTCCCCAGCCCTAGCGTAGGGCCAGATTCCCCAGCCCTAGCGTAGGGCCAGATTCCCCAGCCCTAGCGTAGGGCCAGATTCCCCAGCCCTAGTGGGTGCTGTCAAAGACAGGGAGATCAAGCTCTTCCTTACCAGTTTTCCTGTTGTTCTTCTTGGGAGGCACGGAGCTCTTCCTGTTTGGCTTGGGTTTCTTTGCTGCTCCTCCTGCCTGCTGTTCATTCTGACGCTTGTGACTGGCAGACACTGGAAGGAGAAGATGTAGGAGTAAGTGCTTAGACATAGTGGGGCAAAAAAGTATTTAGTCAGCCACCAATTGTGCAAGTTCTCCCACTTAAAAAGATGAGAGGCCTGTAATTTATCATAGGTACACTTCAACTATGACAGACAAAATGAGAAAAAAAAATCCATAAAATCACATTGTAGGATTTTTAATGAATTTGAATTGAATGAAAATTGAATGAATAAAAAAAACTATCTACACACACTACCCCATAATGACAAAGCGAAAACAAATGTATTAATAATAAAATGTTCAAGTCCGGGCTCTGGCTGGTCAACTCAAGGACATTCAGAGACTTGACCCGAAGCCACTCCTGCGTTGTCTTGGCTGTGGTTTTAGGGTCGTTGTCCTGTTGGAAGGTGAACCTTCGCCCCAGTCTGAGTTCCTGAGCACTCTGGAGCAGGTTTTCATCAAGGATCTCTCTCTGTACTTTGCTCCGTTCATCTTTCCTGACTAGTTTCCCAGTCCCTGCCGCTGAAAAACATCCCTACAGCATGATGCTGCCAGCACCATGCTTCACCGTAGGGATGGTGCAAGGTTTCCTCCAGATGTGACGCTTGGCATTCAGGCCAAAGAGTTCAGTCTTGGTTTCATCAGACCAGAGAATCCTGTTTCTCATGGTCTGAGTCCTCTAGGTGCCTTTTGGCAAACTCCAAGCGGGCTGTCATGTGCCTTTTACTGAGGAGTGGCTTCCGTCTGGCCACTCTACCATAAAGGCTTGATTGGTAGAGTACTGCAGAGATGGTTGCCCTTGGCATTCAGGCCAAGAGATGGTTGTCCTTCTGGAAGGTTCTCCACAGAGGAACCCTGGAGCTCTGTCAGAGTAACCATCTGGTTCTTGGTCACCTCCCTGACCAAGGCCCTTCTCTCATGATTGCTCAGTTTGGCCGGGCGGCCAGCTCTAGGAAGAGTCTTGGTGGTTCCAAACTTCTTACATTTAAGATTGATGGAGGCCACTGTGTTTTTGGGAACCTTCAATGCTGCATATATTTTTTTGGTACCCTTCCCCAGATCTGTGCCTCAACAACATGGCTTTGTTTTTCTGTTCTGACATGCACTGTCAACTGTGGGACCTTTTTATTGACAGGTGTATGCCTTCCCAAATTATGTCCAATCAATTGAATTTACCACAGTGGACTCAAGGATGATCAATGGAAACAGGATGCACCTGAGCTCAATGTTGAGTCTCATAGCAAAGGGTCTGAATACTTATGTAAATAAGGTATCAGTTGTTTATTTGTAATACATTTGAAAATCGCTTTTGTAGATGGAGGATAATTTTTTTTTTTTTAACCCATTTAATCCATCCACAATTTGCAAATAAATTCATTAAAAATCCTACAATGTGATTTTCTGGATTTATTTTTTCTCATTTTGTCTGTCATAGTTGAAGTGTACCTATGATGAAAATTACAGCCTCTACATCTTTTAAGTGGGAGAACTTGCACAATTGGTGGCTGACTAAAATACTTTTTTGCCCCACTGTATCAGAACACACACACACACACACAATTTGCTTGGAGATGTTGGTGCAGTCGGCCCATGGGATTCGAACCGGCACATCCAGTTGCTGACCTACTTCTCTAACCACTAGGCATCTCAAATTCAAACTTAGACCTCAAGCCAGTTGGTTTTCCTTCTTCCCCTCTAATCAGGGACTAATCGACTTGGGACACCAGGTGGGGGAAATACTGATCAGGTAGAACATTGGATAATCAGGGACTAATCGACTTGGGACACCAGGTGGGGAAATACTGATCAGGTAGAACAGTGGAGCAGGAGTAGTACAGACCTCATCACATTGATCTACATACGTGTGCTTGGCTAGAGTTTCTGGAGAAGGGGACACCTTTTGGTGTGACACTGGTCCATGCATTTCTTGACTTTCAAATAGCAAAGTTCACAAGGGAATTCACATGGAAAACATCACCACTGTAAGCTCATTTGAAAGAAAACCAATTGCATATTTAAATGATAGTTTGGCCTACATGCAATGAAAGTTTAGGTTTGATTTACATGACCTTGTTTGTGTCTGCCAGTTGGCTGTTTGTTGTCCACCAGCAGCTTGCTAGCTAGCTGATTAAAAACAGCAAGCAAGCTAGCCTTTTAGCTTCCCACATCGCTCCCATGTAAAATAATACGATTTATAAATCATTTGCCCGGCAAATATTCTTATAGCCTACTTGCCAGTGTAACCTACACATTATCCCAGTTTAATATGCTGCTTCACTGTATTCACTCCCATAACAGCTACAATAGAATGACATTTGAGGAGAAAAGGCTACCAGCTGCTAACCGTGTAGCAGTAGTAATTACTACAACAAAAATACCTTTTGGGGGGAATTCTAATGAGGCGAAAATGTTGTTTGGTGCCACTACCCCCCCCCCCCCCCCCCACACGGCTCCGGGGAACGAAACGCTGCGGAGCGTGTTAGGAGCCACCCCCTTTGTGAGGAAAAAGGACATTGCAACAATGTGCTCCGCTGTATATCTACTGTCTCCATAGTGTAGACCCCTGAACTAGACAACCTGCCACCCCACCCCCTTACCTGGGGGTAAGTCCTGGTCCTGCAGCTCCCCTCCCAGACTGCTTACCTGGGGGTAAGTCCTGGTCCTGCAGCTCCCCTCCCAGACTGCTTACCTGGGGGTAAATCTTGGTCCTGCAGCTCCCCTCCCAGACTGCTTACCTGGGGGTAAGTCCTGGTTCAGACTCTCCACCTCCACCGTACTGCTTTCTGTCTCACTGTGACCCGGCAGGGGGTTGGGGCATCCTGGAGTCAGGGGGTCAGAGGGGGTTTTACCCAGTGCAGGGGCCCCTGTGGAGGGGGGAGGAGAGGAGGGCTGAGTCCAGTTTGAACCAGTCCCAGAGCTTTGCGCAATGGCCCCACTACTAATACCCTCCATAGAGGGGGACTCTGGGGTTGTAGGAGGGGTGTTGAGGACTGAGTTAGAGCCGCTGGAGGGGAACTCCTCCTGCTCACTCCTCCTCTCCTTCTCCTGGTTCTCCTCTGAGGTCTCGGGGTCCTCCCTCTCCGGGCCGCCTCCTGCCTCGTCTCCGTCCCTGTTCCGCTCCCCCTTGCTCTCACTCTCATCCAGGCCTGATGAGAAGGACTGGGCCGGTCCAGGGGGAGGAGGGGAGTTAGCAGCCTCTGTGTCGGAGTCAGAGAACAGCTCCTTCAGGGTCTTCTTGGGCCACTGGGCCTGAATACTGGACCACACATCCTTCTGGCCCTTGGTGCGGCCCCCACCCACCTGCCTCTCCCTCTCATCCGCTGTAGCAGCCATCTTGGCCCTCTTCTCAGGAATATCCCAGAATCCTGCAGGGCGGGCGCCACTGCCACTCCCGCCTCCTTTGTCGGTCTTGTCCTTCATGCCGTTGTACTTCCTGGAGAGGGAAGGTTTGGGTCTTGGACAGGAACTGGGTCGCTCTCTCTCTCGGTCGGTCTCTGATTGGTTGGGATCAGTGGGAGGTGGTGCTCCTCCTTCATCGTCTGAGCTGCTACTAGAAGAGGGTCCTCCTGCTGGCCCGCCTCTCTCCTCGGCCTTCCGGGGGTCTCTCGACAGCCAGTCAGCGTTCCTGATGCTCCGGGTGGGGAGCTTGGTTTTGGACAGGGGTCCTTTAGGGGTGCGTTCGGACCACTCCCCGGTTGCTCCCTCTGACTTCCTCTTCCTCGAGGCAGAACTACCCGGCCCCTCCCTTTCACCCTCAAACTCTGGTTGGCTTCGCCATTTCACTGCCTCCAGGGCATCTTTGTTGATTGGTTCTTGGCCATTTCCTGCGACCAATGGGGTTTTGGGGACATCGGTAAAGGTGGCACCCTCCCAGTGGTCTAAGGCGTGAGGTGGTTCGGGCGGAACCCCGTTTCTGAGATGTTCTGGGGTAACCCCCTTTCTGAGACCGCAGCGCCTCCGTGGACGGTCATCTTCGTCTTCACAATCACCCTCCTCATCCTGGTGATCAATGTCATCTGTTGAACTATCTGAGGCTGAAAGGAAACAACAAGATGGTTTTCATATCACATACTACACCAGCAGTCAGTCCAGGAGACTTGAAATAGAGTTGTTTGGAATTAAATACATTCCTAATCTATTAATGGATTAGGACTCTTTTCATTCCAGACAACTCTATTTCATTCCAAACAACTCTATTTCATTCCAAACAACTCTATTTCATTCCAAACAACTCTTCTACAGTTTCCAAAGGCATTGGAGTCACTACACTTCAACAAGTAAAATAACCTCAAAGTACCCTTACATACATAAGGGTTCAAATACGTTTTGACAGTTGGAATTTCATGAGTTTTCCATGACTTCTCAATTACTTTTAACCAAATTTCCATGACCAACAATTGGCGGCATATGTATGTACTGTGCATTTGGAAAGTATTCAGACCCCTTCACTTTTTCCATATTTTGTTAAGTTACAGCCTTATTCTAAAACGGATTACATAGTTTTTTCCTCAGCAATCTACTCACAATACCCCATAATGATGAAGCAAAAACTGGTTTTTAGAAATCAAATTAGTAAAAAAAACATCAAAAAGTATTCAGACCCTTTACTCAGTACTTTGTTGAAGCACCTTTGGCAGCGATTACAGACAAGTCTTCTTGGGTATGACGCTACAAGCTTGACACACCTGCATTTGGGGAGTTTCTCCCATTCTTCTCTGCAGATCCTCTCAATCTCTGTCAAGTTGGATGGGGAGTGCCAGCTATTTTCAAGTCTCTCCAGAGATGTTAGATCGGGTTCAAGTCTGGGCCACTCAAGGACATTCAGAGACTTGTCCTGAAGCCACTCCTGCGTTGTCTTGGCAGTGTGCTTAGGGTCGTTGTCCTGTTGGAAGGTGAATCTTCTCCCCAGTCGAAGGTCCAGAGGGCTCTGGAGCAGGTTTTCATCAAGGATCTCTCTGTACTTTGCTCGGGTTAACTTTCCCTCGATCCTGACTAGTTTCCCAGTCCCTGCCACTGAAAAACATCCCCACAGCATGATGCTGCTCCCTATGCTTCACTGTAGGGACGGCCTTGGCCAGGTGATGAGCGGTGCCTGGTTTCCTCCAGACGTGACGCTGGCATTCAGGCCAAAGAGTTCAATCTTGGTTTCATCAGACCAGAGAATCCTGTTTCTCATGGTCTGTCTTTAGGGGCCTTTTGGCAAACTCCAAGAAGGATGTCATGTGCCTTTTACTGAGGAGTGGCTTCCATCTGGCCACTCTGCCATAAAGGCCTGATTGGTGGAGTGCTGCAGAGATGGTTGTCCTTCTGGAAGGTTCTCCCATCTCCACAGAGGAAGTCTGGAGCTCTGTCAGAGTGACCATCTGGTTCTTTGTCACCTCCCTGACCAAGGCCCTTCTCCCCCGATTGCTCAGTTTGGCCGGGCAGCCATCTCTAGGGAGAGTCTTGGTGGTTCCAAACTTCTTTCATTTAAGAATGATGGAGTTCACTGTGTTCTTGGGGACCTTCAATGCTGCAGAAATGTTTTGGTACCCTCCCCAGATCTGTGCCTCGACACAATCCTGTCTCAGAGCTCTACGGACAATTCCTTCAACCTCATGGCTTTGTGTTTTTGCTCTGACATGCACTGTCAACTGTGGGACCTTATATAGACAGGTGTGTGTACCTTTCCAAATCATGTTCAATCAATTGAATTTACCACAGATGGACTCCAACCAAGTTGTAGAAACATCTCAAGGATGATCAATGGAAACAGGATGCACCTGAGCTCCATTTTTTGTCTCAAATCAAAGGGTCTGAATACCTATGTTATTTCTGTTTTTTATTTTCTTTATTTCTAAAAATCTGTTTTTGCTTCGCCATTATTGGTATTGTGTGTAGATTGAGGAAAACAATTAATTCAATCTATTTTAGAGTAAGGCTGTAACAAAATAAACTGTGGAAAAAAGGAATACTTTCTGATTGCACTGTATAAAAGTCAGTGTGGTAAACTGTCCTCTAATCCCTCTGTACTCGTTCCTGTCGTTGAACAAAGTACCTGTTAGGCTACTGTATAAAAGATGCACGATATATCGGTGAACATATCGTAATCGGACGATATTAGCTAAAAACGCCAACATCGTTATCGGCCAACGTCTAGTTTACAAGCAGCCAGCTAGCTTCATCTGGCTAGTGATGCTCGATCAGACTGGGTTGCGAAGCTAGCCACAATAAGGATTAGGCACAATAGTGGAATTTGTGGTTTGCGTTCAAAATAAAAGTACCTCTTTGATGGTGATTCAGAAGGTTACAATTGGTGGAATCATGCAATATTTAGACTAGATAATGTTAAACAAGGTTGGAATGTGAAGCAATGAAATGGGGTATCAGTCTACTCAGTGACACCCACAGAACACAACTGGGGAGAAATTACACAAATATTATTGTTGTAGCTCTTATCACGGGACTGTGACTGTGTGAAATCCCCTCCCCAGTCAGCCTATTGTGTGTATTGACATTCATATTGCACTGGACAGCTTTACCTAAGGATTGGGGATCAATGAAATGGGGTGTCAGTCTACTCAATACCAAATATATTTTTTCCTAACGTCCTCAGAGTTATCAGAATCCAAAATATCCACGCAGTATTGTTTTTCCACTGGAATAGTGTTCAATACACATGGGTTGACAGTAAATGTGACTCAATTCAGTTGTTTCAGAGTCCCTCAATAAGAGCTAATGTTCTCTGAGTGTCCCTGAGTAGACTGATACCACATGTCATTGATCCACAATCCATAGGTAAGGCTGTACAGTGAAATAAGTATGCTCCCAATGCAATTCTAAAGTATAATACATCCAGTGGGATTTCAACAGATTGTTGTCAAATTAACAAATTGTTGACTTTAGTTGATTTGTATGTAACAACATTCCAACCTCGTTTAGCATGATGGAATAATTATACTATTTGCATTCATTTGCATCACTGTAAATTATACTTTTATTTTGAAGGCTAACCGCAAAGTCCACTATTGGGGATAATCCTTATTGTGGCTAACTTCACATAGATGGGTCCGACCACCATTAATCAAATAAGAACTGTCTTATAAATTAGGGTTATTTTAGATGACACCTAGCTATATAGTTAGCTAACTAAAGCTACTTTTTTTATGACCAGGACTGTAGGTGCATGAGAACTGCATCATAGCAACGTATCGATGAATCGTTGTGACATATCAAATACGAGTCATAGTATAATCAATGTGTAATAACGTTAAAAATTCATGAACGCGTTAAACTGTTATGTGACGTGCAGTCATATTCAGGTTCTGATTGGTCAACAAGCTTATTTGACAAGCAAAGACCCAAACGGCGTTCCATAGAAATCCTGGTTGAGAATGAAACGACTGAACAACGAAACAGCACAGCAAGTAAGTGAAAGAAATTGGTTTTGATTGTTTTACTGGTAATGGGGACATACGTAAATGCCAACAAAATAACTTTTTGGTGTGTCTATGTGTGTGTGTAACCTTTATTTAACTAGGCAAGTCAGTTAAGAACAAATTCTTATTTACAATGACGGCTTACCCCAGCCAAACCCGGACGACTCTGGGCCAATTGTGCACAGCCCTATGTGACTCCCAATCACGGCCGGTTGTGATACAGCCTGGAATCGAACCAGGGTCTGTAGTGATGCCTCTAGCGCTGAGATGCAGTGCCTTAGACTGCTGCGCCACTCAAAGGGATATTCAATGTATGCTTATTTTTTTTAACCCATCTACCAATAGGTTCCCTTTGCGAGGCATTGGACAACCTCCCTGGTCTTTGTGGATGAATCTGTGTTTGAAATTCACTGCTCGACTGAGGGACCTTACAGATAATTGTATGTGTGGGGTACAGAGATGAGGTAGTCATTCATAAATCATGTTAAACAATATTATTGCACACAGAGTGAGTCCATGCAATTTATGTGACTTGTTAAGCAAATCCTGAACACATTTAGGCTTTCCATAAAAGAGGTTGAATACTTATTGACTCAAGCTTTTCATTTTGAATGAATTTGTAAAAATAAATCGAAATACAATTCCATTTTGACATGATGGGGTATTGTGTGTAGGCCAGTGACAAAAAAATCTCAAATGAATCCATGTTAAATTCAGGCTGTAAGACAAAGTCAAGGGGTGTGAATACTTCCTGAAGGCCCTGTATCTTAGCAACCTTGGAAGTGTTTACTTAGCAGGCTGACTAGCATCTATTGAGTTACAATATCCCGTACACTGGATGTATTATGTTCCCAAATCAACTGGAAGTATCTACAAAACGAAGACACAAAATCCACAAGAAAGCTACATCAAATATATTTTCCTAAAATGACTGTACGCGATTCACAAATTTATTTTGATTCACCGCAATTGAAACGAATCCCAACTAAAACAATGGGGAAATGAATCGTTCATTTCGTCAAAAATAATATTATGATTCATTTAAACTTCGTTCAAAAAAAGTAAATCAACTTTGTATGGCTTTATTTGCGAGTGTCGGTGTAAATTATTTTGGGAAATGACAAACAATACATGCTAATAATAACTAAACAGTTAACTAGAGGGTACAATCTATATTTTGAATTGGCTACCTAGTTATTAGTTTGTACTATACTATATTTTATAGGCTGGGTCTACCTGCTGCTGCATTGTGACTGTCTTTCTCTCCTTAACCAACAACTCATCTCTCACCATGCAGGTGATGCTCCCAAACACAGCCTTTCCCATCCTGGCTGATATGTTGACTTCTTTGATCGATAAAATGTATTTAAAAAAACAGTGCCTAAATGACAATATAAATGATTAATTTACATGGTGTTTTTCCGCCTGGAAAAGTTTTGGGAAAATCATCTCATTCTATCCATGATTACCTGTTAAAGTACAACACCAGATAGAGTAGTGACTACCTTGCAGGCAGTGGAGGCTCCTCAGAGCATCCTACTCAGTTAATTTCAGAAAACAAAATAATGAAAGATTAAAGTTACCCTTTTTAGATGTCAACAAATACCTGATTAAAACACTTTTGCGATGGTCAACTGTAGTCTCGACAGCACCCTCTAGGGGAGCACCATGGTAAAGCCAGAGGACAGCTTTTTTCCATCCTCCTCTGGGTACATTGACTAAAGTACAAAACCTAGGAGGCTCATGGTTCTCACCCCCTTCCATAGACTTACACAGTAATTATGACAACTTCCGGAGGACGTTCTTCAACCAATCGGTTTTTACAGTATGAACGAACATGTTGTCCATCCAATCAAAGAATTAAGCTAGTGCTATGCATGTGTGATTTATAAGCTTGGTGAGTCGGTCAATAGATTATAGAGATAGTTGAGCATTTTTAGGACATTCAATTCAAATTAGATACATCAAACTACAGGAGACGGAGGTGGTAGATTATATATTGTTTTCTTGGTTTTAGAAATTTATTTTTGAGTCGGGTTCTTGCAATTTACTACGATTTGCCATATCAACTTTAGTAGATTTTGCAATATTATTTTTGCGCTAGTTGGCTGAACCTGCACCAAAATTCCAGTATTTTTCCTTCATAGCTTGTTCTCCATTTTCTCTTAAAATAGGGAGCCAATTTGTTTTCAGCACATTTCTTTCCATGACTGATCAAAACTTGTTTTCTCGTGGCTCTCTTCTCCTTCTACAGCAGGCAAAATGCTAATGTTTGGCTAACGATTACACCCCAGGAGAGTTTAAATTTATGGAGAAACGTGTTTCCCAAACCTATGATGGTGCTGCTGTAATGAAATGTATCTGCCATTTGTATTTCCAGCTAAGACCTGCTGACCACTCCAGCTAAGTCCCCTCCTGTTCCCTAAGACCTGCTGACCACTCCAGCTAAGTCCCCTCCTGTTCCTTAAGACCTGCTGACCACTCCAGCTAAGTCCTCTCCTGTTCCCTAAGAGGTGACCACTCCAGCTAAGTCCCCTCCTGTTCCCTAAGAGGTGATGACCACTCCAGCTAAGTCCCCTCCTGTTCCCTAAGAGGTGACCACTCCAGCTAAGTCCCCTCCTGTTCCCTAAGAGGTGATGACGGGGAGCTATAGCTGGAGTAGTCATCACTCTCTTAGGGAACAGGAGGGACTTAGCTGGAGTGCGTCCACACACTCTCTACGGGAAACAGGAGGGGCACTTAGCTGGAGTGGTCATCACCTCATTCAGGGTAACAGGCAGGGGAACTCTCTGGAGATCTTGTCATTCCCTCTTTAGGGAACAGGAGGGGACTTAGTCTGGAGGGGTCATCACATTCTTAGGGAACAGGAGGGGACTTAGCTTGGGAGAGATGGTCAGCACTCTTAGGGAACAGGAGGGGTAGACTTAGCTGTGAGTGCGTCACCTCTTAGGGAACGAGGTAGGGGATATTAGCTTGGAAAGTGGTCATTCACCTCTTAGGGACAGGAGGGGACTTATTCAGACTGTGAGTGGTCACACCTCTTAGGGAACAGGAGGGGACTTAGGCTGAGAGTGGTGTCACCTCTTAGGGAACAGGAGGGACTTAGCTGGAGTGCATACCTCTTTAGGGAACTAGGTAGGGAGAACTTAGCTGGAGTGGTCACCACTCTTCACAAGGGGGCATGGCAGGAGGACTTAGTAGTCAGGAGGTTAGTCTGGACAACCTCTTAGGAAAGGAGGGGACTTGATGCACGGAGTGGTCACTTACACCTTTTAGGGAACAGGAGGGGACCTTAGCTGGAGTGGTCACCTCACCTCTTAGGGAACAGGAGGGGACTTAGCTGGAAGTGGTCCATCACCTCTTAGGGAACAGGAGGGGATTAGCTGGAGTGGTCTCACACTCCTTAGGGAACAGGAAGGGGACTTCAGCTGGAGTGGTCATCACTCTTAGGGACAGCAGGAGGGACTTAGCTGGAGTGGTCATCACCCTCTAGGGAACAGGAGGGGACTTAGCTGGAGTGTCTCACCTCTGTAGGGAACAGGAGGGGACTTAGCTGGAGTGGTCATCACTCTCTTAGGGAACAGGAGGGGACTTAGCTGTGGAGTGTCATCACCTCTTAGGGAACAGGAGGGGACTTAGCTGGAGTGGTCACACTTTAGGGAACAGGAGGGGACTTAGCTGGAGTGGTCCATCACCTCTTAGGGAACAGGAGGGGACTTAGCTGGAGTGGTGCTCACCTCTTAGGGACAGGAGGGGACTTAGCTGGAGTGGTCATCACCTCTTAGGGAAGAGGAGGGGACTTAAGCTGGAGTGGTCATCACCTCTTAGGGACCAGGAGGGGACTTAGCTGGAGTGGTTTCACCTCTTAGGGAACAGGAGGGGACTTAGCTGGAGTGGTCACACTCTTAGGGAACAGGAGGGGACTTAGCTGGAGTGGTCATCACCTCTTAGGGAACAGGAGGGGCACTTAGCTGGAGTGGTCATCACCTCTTAGGGAACAGGAGGGGACTTAGCTGGAGTGGTCATCACCTCTTAGGGAACAGGAGGGGACTTAGCTGGTGGTCACCTCTTAGGGGAAGGAGGGGATAGCTGGAGTGTCATCACCTCTTGGGAACAGGAGGGGACTTAGCTGGAGTGGTCACCTCTTAGGGGACAGGAGGGGACTTAGCTGGAGTAGTATCATCACTTCTTAGGGAACAGGAGGGGCTTAGCTGGAGTGGTCACCTCTTAGGGACAGGAGGGGACATAGCTGGAGTAGTCATCACCTCTTAGGGAACAGGAGGGGACTTAGCTGGAGTGGTCCACCTCTTAGGGGACAGGAGGGGACTTAGCTGGAGTGGTCATCACCTCTTAGGGAACAGGAGGGACTTAGCTGGAGTGGTCATCACCTCTTAGGGAACAGGAGGGGACTTAGCTGAAGTGGTCTCTCAGCCTCTTAGGGAACAGGAGGGGATCTACTAGCTGGAGATGTCACCTCTTAGGGAACAGAGGGGAGCTTAGCTGGAGTGGTCATCACCTTCTTAGGGAACAGGAGGGGACTTAGCTGGAGTGCTCACCTCTTTAGGGACAGGGGGGAGACTTAGCTGGAGTGGTCATCACCTCTTAGGGAACAGGAGGGGACTTAGCTGGAGTGGTCACCTCTTAGGGAACAGGAGGGACTTAGCTGGAGTGGTCATCACCTTCTTAGGGAACTAGGAGGGGACTTAGCTGGAGTGGTCACTTTTAGGGGACAGGAGGGGACTTAGCTGGAGTGTCATCACCTCTTAGGGAACAGGAGGGACTTAGCTGGAGTGGTACACCTCTTAGGGGACAGGAGGGGACTTAGCTGGAGTAGTCATCACCTCTTAGGGAAAGAGGAGGGGAACTTAGCTGGAGTGGTATCACTCTTAAGGGAAATCGGAGGGGACTTAGCTGAGTGGTCATCACTCTTAGGGAACAGGAGGGGACTTAGCTGGAGTGGTCATCACTCTTATGGGAACAGGAGGGTGGGCACTTATGGCTGGAGTGGTCTATCGACCCTCTTAGGGAACAGGAGGGGGACTTAGCTGGAGTGGTCTCACCTCTTAGGAACAGGAGGGGACTTTAGCTGGAGTGGTCATCACCTCTTAGGAACAGGAGGGGACTTAGCTGGAGTGGTCATCACCTCTTAGGGAACAGGAGGGACTTAGCTGAAGTGGTCATCACCTCTTAGGGAACAGGAGGGGACTTGCGTGGAGTGGTCATCCCTTTAGGGAACAGGAGGGGACTAGCTGGAGTGGTCATCACCTCTTAGGGAACAGGAGGGGACTTAGCTGGGTGTCATCACCTCTTAGGGCAGGAGGGGACTTGACTGGAGTGGTCATCCTCTTATGGGAACAGGAGGGACTTAGCTGGAGTGGTCAACCTCTTAGGAACAGGAGGGGACTTAGCTGGAGTGGTCATCACCTCTTAGGGAACAGGAGGGACTTAGCTGGAGTGGTCATCACCTCTTAGGGAACAGGAGGGGACTTAGCTGGAGTGGTCTTCACCTCTTAGGGAACAGGAGGGACTTAGCTGGAGTGGTCACCCTCTTAGGGAACAGGAGGGGACTTAGCTGGAGTGGTCATACACTCTTAGGGAACAGTGGCGATTTGCAGGGTCAGGGGAAGGAGGGGACTTAGCTGGAGTGGTCATCACCTCTTAGGAACAGGAGGGACTTAGCTGGAGTGGT
>NW_019944589.1:16396-23609 GCF_002910315.2 Salvelinus sp. IW2-2015 | reverse complement strand
GTGGTTCAATCACCACCTCCGTAGGAAACAGGAGGGACTTAGCTGGAGTGGTCATCACCTCTTAGGGAACAGGAGGGGACTTAGCTGGAGTGGTCATCACCTCTTAGGGAACAGGAGGGGACTTAGGCTGAGTGTTCACCTCTAGGGAACAGGAGGGGACTTAGCTGGAGTGGTCATCACCTCTTAGGGAACAGGAGGGGACTTAGCTGGAGTGGTCATCACCTCTTAGGGAACAGGAGGACTTAGCTGGAGTGGTCACTCTTAGGAACAGGAGGGACTTAGCTGGAGTGGTCATCACCTCTTAGGGAACAGGAGGGACTTTAGCTGGAGTGGTCCACCTCTTAGGGAACAGGAGGGGACTTAGCTGGGATGTCATCACCTCTTAGGGAACAGGGAGGGACTTAGCTGGAGTGGTCATCACCTCTTAGGGAACAGGAGGGGACTTAGCTGGAGTGGTCATCACCTCTTAGGAACAGGAGGGGACTTAGCTGGAGTTGTCATCACCTCTTATGGGAACAGGAGGGGACTTAGCTGGAGTGGTCACCTCTTAGGGAACAGGAGGGACTTAGCTGGAGTGGTCATCACCTCTTAGGGAAACAGGAGGGGACTTAGCTGGAGTGGTCATCACCTCTTAGGAACAGGAGGGGACTTAGCTGGAGTGGTCATCACCTCTTAGGGAACATTTACATTTACATTTAAGTCATTTAGCAGACGCTCTTATCCAGAGCGACTTACAAATTGGGGCATTCACCTTATGATATCCAGTGGAACAGCCAACTTTACAATAGTGCATCTAACTCTTTTAAGCGGGGGGGGGGGGGGGGGTTAGAAGGATTACTTTATCCTATCCTAGGTATTCCTTAAAAAGGTGGGTTTTCAGTGTCTCCGGAAAGGTGGTGATGACTCCGCTGACCTGGCGGTCGTGAGGGAGTTTGTTCCACCATTGGGGTGCCAGAGCAGCGAACAGTTTTGACTGGGCTGAGCGGAACTGTACTTCCTCAGAGGTAGGGAGGCGAGCACAGCCAGAGGTGGGATGAACGCCAGTGCCCTTTTGGGTGTAGGGCCTGATCAGAAGCCTGAAGGTAAGGAGGTGCCGTTCCCCTCCACGCTCCGTAGGCAAGCACCATGGTCTTGTAGCGGATGCGAGCTTCAACTGGAAGCCAGTGGAGAGAGCGAGGAGCGGGTGACGTGAGAGAACTTGGGGAAGGTTGAACACCAGACGGGCTGCGGCGTTCTGGATGAGTTGTAGGGGTTTAATAGCACAGGCAGGAGCCCAGCCAACAGCGAGTTTGCAGTAGTCCAGACGGGAAGATGACAAGTGCCTGGATTAGGACCTGCGCTGCTTCTGTGTGAGGCAGGGGCGTACTCTGCGAATGTTGTAGAGCATGAACCTACAGGAACGGGTCACCGCCTTGATGTTGAGTTTGAGAACGACAGGGTGTTGTCCAGGATCACGCCAAGGTTCTTAGCACTCTGGGAGGAGGACACAATGGAGTTGTCAACCGTACGGATGCGAGATCATGGAACGGGCAGCCTTCCCCGGAGGAAGAGCAGCTCCGTCTGCGAGGTTCAGCTTGAGTGGTGATCCGTCATCCACACTGATATGTCTGCCAGACATGCAGAGATGCGATTCGCCACCTGGTATCAGAGGGGGAAAGGAGAAGATTAATTGTGTGTCGTCTGCATAGCAATGATAGGAGAGACCATGTGAGGATATGACAGAGCCAAGTGACTGGTGTATAGCGAGAATAGGAGAGGGCCTAGAACAGAGCCCTGGGGACACCAGTGGTGAGAGCACGTGGTGCGGAGACAGATTCTCGCCACGCGTAGGACGAACCTGTCAGGTAGGACGCAATCCAAGCGTGGGCCGCGCCGGAGATGCCCAGCTCGGAGAGGGTGGAGAGGAGGGATCTGATGGTTCACAGTATCAAAGGCAGCCGATAGGTCTAGAAGGATGAGAGCAGAGGAGAGAGAGTTAGCTTTAGCAGTGCGGAGCGGAGCGCCTCCGTGACACAGAGAAGAGCAGTCTCAGTTGAATGACTAGTCTTGAAACCTGACTGAATTGGATCAAGAAGGTCATTCTGAGGAGAGGATAGCAGGAGAGCTGGCCAAGGACGGCACGTTCAAGAGTTTTGGAGAGAAAGAAAGAAGGGATACTGGTCGTAGTTGTTGACATCGGAGGGATCGAGTGGTAGGTTTTTTCAGAAGGGTGTGCAAATCTCGCTCTCTTGAAGACGGAAGGGACGTAGCCAGCCGTCAAGGATGAGTTGATGAGCGAGGTGAGGTAAGGGAGAAGGTCTCCGGAAATGGTCTGGAGAAGAGAGGAGGGGATAGGGTCAAGCGGGCAGGTTGTTGGGCGGCCGGCCGTCACAAGACGCGAGATTTCATCTGGAGAGAGAGGGGAGAAAGAGGTCAAAGCACAGGGTAGGGCAGTGTGAGCAGAAACCAGCGGTGTCTTTGACTTAGCAAACGAGGATCGGATGTCGTCGACCTTCTTTTCAAAATGGTTGACGAAAGTCATCCGCAGAGAGGGAGGAGGGGGAGGAGGGGGAGGAGGATTCAGGAGGGAGGAGAAGTGGCAAAGAGCTTCCTAGGGTTAGAGGCAGATGCTTGGAATTTAGAGTGGTAGAAAGTGGCTTTAGCAGCAGAGACAGAAGAGGAGAATGTAGAGAGGAGGAGTGAAAGGATGCCAGGTCCGCAGGGAGGCGAGTTTTCCTCCATTTCCGCTCGGCTGCCCGGAGCCCTGTTCTGTGAGCTCGCAGTGAGTCGTCGAGCCACGGAGCAGGAGGAGGACTGAGCCGGCCTGGAGAATAGGGGACATAGAGAGTCAAAGGATGCAGAGAGGGAGGAGAGGAGGTTGAGGAGGCAGAATCAGGAGATAGGTTGGAGAAGGTTTGAGCAGAGGAAGAGATGATAGGATGGAAGGAGGAGAGAGTAGCGGGGGAGAGAGAGCGAAGGTTGGGATGGCGCGATACCATCCGAGTAGGGGCAGTGTGGGAAGTGTTGGATGAGAGCGAGAGGGAAAGGATACAAGGTAGTGGTCGGAGACTTGGAGGGAGTTGCAATGAGATTAGTGGAAGAACAGCATCTAGTAAGATGAGGTCAAGCGTATTGCCTGCCTTGTGAGTAGGGGGGGAAGGTGAGAGGGTGAGGTCAAAAGAGGAGAGGAGTGGAAAGAAGGAGGCAGAGAGGAATGAGTCAAAGGTAGACGTGGGGAGGTTAAAGTCACCCAGAACTGTGAGAGGTGAGCCATCCTCAGGAAAGGAACTTATTCAGGGCGTCAAGCTCATTGATGAACTCTCCAAGGGAACCTGGAGGGCGATAAATGATAAGGATGTTAAGCTTGAAAGGGCTGGTAACTGTGACAGCATGGAATTCAAAAGGAGGCGATAGACAGATGGGTCAGGGGAGAAAGAGAGAATGTCCACTTGGGAGAGATGAGGATCCCAGTGCCACCACCCCGCGTGACCAGAAGCTCTCGGGGTGTCGAGAACACGGTGGCAGACGAGGAGAGAGCAGTAGGAGTAGCAGTGTTATCAGTGGTAATCCATGTTTCCGTCAGTGCCAAGAAGTCGAGGGACTGGAGGGACGCATAGGCTGAGATGAACTCTGCCTTGTTGGCCGCCAGATCGGCAGTTCCAGAGAGGCTGCCGGAGACCTGGAACTCCACGTGGGTCGTGGCGCGGCTGGAACCACCAGGTTAGGGTAGCGGCGGCCACGCGGTGTGAAGCGTTTGTTGGTCTGTGCAGAGAGGAGAGAAGAGGGGATAGACAGACACATAGTTGACAGGCTACAGAAGAGGCTACGCTAATGCAAAGGAGATTAGAATGACAAGTGGACTACACGTCTCGAATGTTCAGAAAGTTAAGCTTACGTTGCAAAAATAAAATAAAATCTTATTGACTAAAATGATATAGTACTGCTGGCGGTGAAGTAGGCTGGCTACGTGGCTGCGTTGTTGACTTTGTTTGAAAGTGGAGCTGGCTAGGTAACCTCTAACTGGCTAGGTAACCTCGACAATTTCTCAAAAACTACACAATTATCTTGGATACAAGGACAAGCAAAGACAACTATGTAGCTAGCTAATACTACGCTAATCAAGTCGTTCCGTTTTGTAAATGTAAGTTGTAAATGAACAGGAGGGGACTTAGCTGGAGTGGTCATCACCTCTTAGGGAACAGGAGGGGACTTAGCTGGAGTAGTCATCACCTTCTTAGGGAACAGGAGGGGGACTTAGCTGGAAGTGGTCATCACCTCTCTAGGAACAGGAGGGGACTAGGCTGAGGACGTATCCTGTTCCCTAAGAGGTGATGACCACTCCAGCTAAGTCCCCTCCTGTTCCCTAAGAGGTGATGACTACTCCAGCTAAGTCCCCTCCTGTTCCCTGATTAAGCGTTTGCTTTCCAAGCACTGAGTAGCCTTGTCCATTTTCTGTCATTACTATATGTAGAGTCAATCACATACAAAATCACATTATTACACAACAGTTTGATGATAAGCCTTGCTTGGACTCATTCTCAGCTCCTTTGTTTAACTATGTAGTGTTATTGTTTTTTGTCTTCCCTGTCCTGTCCTCAGTGGAAGAGCTGAGCTCTTCTCCAACTCCCTCCGTCCATGATGAACCTGTCCTGCACTGATGCTTCTGAACACCTCAACCCATCATGGACTTAAGCATCAATTCATGCTTCATTCAATCACTGCTGCGTAGCCCTCTCATTCCCATAATATTGTATTATAAATGTCTTTATTAAATGTTTTAGGTTAAGACAATTTTTAAAAAATCACTCCTCCCTGTGTGGTCCATGCCTATACTGTGGGTCTTACATTCTCCACCCTAAAAATGTTTCTCCATTAACCAGCCTCCAATGCTTGCAGGCCATTGAGTATAGAAGTGATTTCAAAAGACTGCAGAGTCTGTTGGTTCTCACCGTCCTCCATCTTGGAGAAGACATGGCGCTCGTGGGCCAAGCCGGGACATGAGCCATAGCCATGGCCGAGGAGTTTGGAGGAGGGGCGAGGGACACGTAGGTTGATGGGGGATGGACTCCCCAGGTCTGCGTTCAGTTGTTCCAGGCGGTCTCTCTCCGCTTTGTTCTGGGGGGGGGGCAGGAAGACTATGTTTAGGTCTCCAGAGTCATGTTGTGTATCTTGTGGTAACCTCGTGTTATCTTCAACGACAGAAACACAACTGTTTCGTCGGTATATTCATTTGCATTGGCTACAGTTGAAATTTACATTCACCTTAGCCAAATACATTTAAACTCAGTTTTTCACAATTCCTGACATTTAATCCTAGTAAAAATGCCCTGTCTTAGGTCAGTTAGGATCACCACTTTATTTTAAGAATGTGAAATGTCAGAATAATAGTAGAGAATTATTTATTTAAGCTTTTATTTCTTTCATCACATTCCCAGTGGGTCAGAAGTTTACAAACACTCATTTGGTAGCATTGCCTTTAAATTGTGTCAAACGTTTCAGGTAGCCTTCCACAAGCTTCCCACAATAAGTTGGGTGAATTTTGGCCCATTCCTCCTTCAAGCTGCGTGTAGCTGATAGATTGTAGCCTCCTGCCGCAACACTCTTTTTCAGTTCTGCCACAAAAATTTCAGATGATTGATCAGGCTTTTGATGCCACTCCAATACCTTGACTTGTTGTCCTTAGCCATTTTGCCCACAACTTTGCAAATTATGCGGGTCACTGTTCATTTGGAAGACTCATTGCAACCAAGCTTTACATTCCTGACTATGTCTTGATGTTTTCAATATATCCACATAATTTTCCTCCATCTATTTGTGTAGTGCACCAGCTCCCTCCCTGCCGCAACAGCCCACCCCAAAACATGATGCTCCACCCCGGCTTCACGTTGCATGGTTCTTCGCTCCCCCTCTTTTCCTCCAAACAGTCTCTATTTTTGTTTCATCAGCACCAGAGGACATTCTCCAAAAAGTACAATCTTTTCACCCCATGGTCATTCACACTGTATAGTCTGGATTTTTTATTGGCAGTTTTGAGCAGTGCTTCTTCCTTGCTGAGCACTCCTTCAGTTATATCATAGACTCGTCTCTACTGTGCATATAGATACTTTTGTACGGTTCCTCCAACATCTTCACAACCAGTCCTTTCGCATTTTCTGGAAGATTGGCACTTTTGCAGCACCAATAGTACGTTTCATCTCTAGCAGACACGAACGCACATCTCTCCCTGAGACGTATGCGACTCGATGCGTTCCCATGGTTTATACTTGCACTATGTTTACAGCAGAACTGTGTACCTTCAGGAATTGAAATTGCCCCAAAGCATCACACCAGACTTTGGAGTCTACAATGTTTTTTTCTGCAATCTTGGCTGATT
Organism: Salvelinus sp. IW2-2015; assembly: GCF_002910315.2. Classification (NCBI taxonomy): domain Eukaryota; kingdom Metazoa; phylum Chordata; class Actinopteri; order Salmoniformes; family Salmonidae; genus Salvelinus; species Salvelinus sp. IW2-2015. The sequence goes on along the minus strand of NW_019944589.1, from coordinate 17,257 downwards.
TTTCTTCTTGCATTTCCTCATACGTCAAGCAAGATCACTGAGTTTGAAGTAAACCCTTGAAATACATCCACAGTACACCTCCAATGATGTTCAATAGCCCTATCACAAGCTATGACATCATTTTCTGAATTTTCCAAGCTGGTTTAAAGCACAGTCAACTTAGTATGTAACTTCTATCCCACGAATTTGATACAGGAAATTATATCTTCTGTAAACAATTGTTGGAAAAATGACTTGTGTCATGCACAAAGTAGATGTCCTAACTGACTTGCCAAAACTATAGTTTGTTAACAAGAAAATTGTGGAGTGGTTGAAATACGTGTTTTAATGACTCCAACCTAAGTGTATGTAAAGTTCCGACTGCAACTGTATACGGAAAATAGAATTATATATTTTTTAATTCATATTTCTCCTACCTTTATTTTCTTGCGATGCTTGATCTTCTGAACATTCTTATTGGCCGGACGTACAATCTTGTCGGCTTTGACCCACTCGTCATATCTGACGGGAGAGATGGAGACAAAGGGTCAATCACAGGTCAAAAGTAACGGATATAGCTTATATCCCAAATGGCACCCTATTCCCTATATAGTGCACTACTTTTGACAAACGCTCTATGGGATTCCCTATAGGCCGTGGTCAAAAGCGGTGCACTACATAGGGAGCCTAAAAGTATTATCACAGAGACATTCACCCCTCTATTGTCTGCCTGACCCCCACTTTAGTCAGAAAGAGACCCACATTATATTATGGAATAAGACAACCGTAATGAAGATAAACCCACATTATATTATGGAATAAGACAACATTAATGAAGATAAATCCACATTATATTATGGAATAAGACAACATTAATGAAGA
>NW_019944589.1:0-16371 GCF_002910315.2 Salvelinus sp. IW2-2015 | reverse complement strand
TCCGTCCATGATGGAACCTGTCCTGCACTGATGCTTCTTTGAACACCCTCAACCCATCATGGACTGAAGCATCAATTCATGCTTCATTCAATCAACTGCGGCGGTTAGCCCTCTCATTCCCATAATATGTGTATTATAAATGGTCTTGATTAAAGTTTAGTAAGAAACAATTTTAAAAAATCACTCCTCCCTGTGTTTTGGGTTTTTTTCCCATTTTTTTGGTGGGGGGGGGGGCCTTTATACTGTGGTCTTACATTCCTCCACCCTAAAAATGTTATCTCCATTAACCAGCCTCCAATGCTTGCAGGCCATTGAGTATAGAAGTGATTTCAAAAGACTGCCAGAGTCTGTTGCGTTCTCACCGCTCCTCCATCGTTGGAGAAAGACATGCCGACTCGTGGGCCAAGCCGGGACATGAGCCATAGCCATGGCCGAGGAGTTTTGGAGGAGGGCGAGGGACACGTAGGTTGATGGGATGGACTCCCCAGGTCTGCGTTCAGTTGTTCCAGCGGATCTCTCTCCGCTTTGGTTCTGGGGGGGGCAGGAAACTATTTTAAGGTCTCCAGAGTCATGTGTGTGTATCTGTGGTTAACCTCGTGTTATCTTCAACGACAAGAAACACAAACTGTTTCGTCGAGGTATATTCATTTGCATTGGCTTACAGGTTGCAAATTTACATTCACCTAGCCAAATACATTTAAAACTCAGTTTTTCACAATTCCTGACATTTAATCCTAAAGTAAAAATGCCCTTGTCTTAGGTCAGTTTAGGATCACCACTTTATTTTAAGAAATGTGAAATGTCAGAATAATAGTACGAGAATTATTTATTTAAGCTTTTATTTTCTTTCATCACATCCCAGTGCGCAAAGTTTACAAAACACTCATTTGTAGCATTGCCTTTAAATTGTGTCAAACGTTTCAGGTAGCCTTCACAAGCTTTCCCACAATAAGTTGGTACGGGTTGGGGAAAATTTTTTTTTTTTTTTTGGGGGGCCCCAAATTTTCCCCTTCCTGATCAGAGCTGTGTTGTAGCTGAGTTAGGTTGTAGGCCTCCTTGCTCGCCACCACTCTTTTTCAGTTCTGCCCACAAATTTTCATACGGATTTTTTTGGGAGGGTTTTCCAAGGGGCTTTGTGATGGCCACCTTCCAAACCTTGACTTTGTTGTCCTTAGCCATTTGCCACAACTTTGGAAGTTATGCTTGGGTCAGCTGTTCATTTGGAAAGAACTTCATTTGCAACCAAGCTTTACATTCCTGACTTGATGTCTGATGTTGCTTCAATATATCCACATAATTTGCCTTGCCATCTATTTTGTGAAGTGCACCAGTCCCTCCTGCAGCAAAGTCACCCCCAAAAACATGATTGCTGCACCCCCGTGCTTCACGGTTGGGATGGTGTTCTTCGGTCCCCCTTTTTCCTCCAAACAGCTCTATATTTTGTTTCATCAGACCAGAGGACATTCTCCAAAAAGTACAATCTTTTTTCCCATGTGCAGTTGCACCACTGTAGTCTGCCAGTTTTTTATGGCAGTTTTGGAGCAGTGCTTCTCCTTGCTGAGCAGCCTTTCAGGTTATGTGATATAGGACTCTCTACTGTGGATATAGATACTTTTGTTAGCCGGTTTTCCTCCAACTCTTCACAAGGTCCTTGTGCTATTGTTCTGAGATTGATTTGCACTTTGCACCAAGTACGTGCATCTCTAGAGACAGAAGCTCTTCTTCCTGAGCGGTAGACGACTGCGTGGTCCATTGTTTATACTTGCGTACTATTGTTTGTACAGATGATGAGTGGTACCTTCAGGAATTGGAAATTGCTCCAAAGATCAACCATATTGTGAGGTCTTACATTTTTTTTCTGAAAGTCTTGCTGTTTCTCTTTGATTTCCCATTGACGTCAAGCAAAGAGTCAACTGAGTTTGAAGGTAACCCTTGAAATACATCCACAGAACCTCCAATGCATGTCAATTAGCCTATCAGAAGCTATGACATCATTTTCTGGAATTTTCCAAGCTGTTTAAAGGCAAGTCAACTTAGTGTATGGTAACTTCTGAACCCACTGGAATGTGATACAGTGAAATATCTGTCTGTAAACAATTGTTGGAAAAATGACTTGTGTCATGCACACAAGTAGATGTCCTAACTGACTGCCAAAACTATAGTGTGTTAACAAGAATTGTGGATGGTTGAAAACGGTGTTTAATGACTCCAACTAAGTGTATGGTAAGTCCGACTGCAACTGTATACGGAAAATAGAATTATATATTTTTAATTCATATTTTCTCCTACCTTTATTTTCTTTGCGATGCTTATCTTCTGAACATTCTTATGCCGAAGTACAATCTTGTCGGCTTTGACCCTCGTCATATCTGACGGAGAGATGGAAGACAAAGGGTCAATCACAGGTCAAAAGTAACGGATTATAGCTTATATCCAAATGCACCCTATTCCTATATAGTGCACTACTTTTTGACAAACGCTCTATGGGATTCCCTTAGCCGCAGGTCAAAACGGTGCACTACATAGGAGCCTAAAAAGTATTCACAGAGACATTCACCCCTCTATTGTCTGTCTGACCCCACTTTAGTCAGAAGAGACACATATATATTATGGAAATAGACAACCGTAATGAAGATTAAAACCCACATTATATTATGGAATAAGACAAACATAATGAAGAAAATCCACATTATATAGTGATGGAATAAGACAACGATTAATAGAAAAACCACATTATATTAGTGAATAAGAAACATTATGAAGATAAATCCACCTTATATTATGAATAAGACCACATTAATGAAGATAAACCCACATTATATATTATGGAAGAAGAAAAACCACATATATATTAGGAAATAAGACCACATAATGAAGATAAATCCACAAATTATATTATGAAGAAGATAGAACCCACATTATATCATGACGAAGAAGATAACCCACATATAGTAATGGAAGAAGATAAAACACATTAGTATATGGAAAAGGACAACATTAATGAAGAATAAACCACTTATATTATGGAATAAGAACAACATTAATAGATAAATCCACATTTATAAAGTGGAATAAGACCACATATAAGAAGATAAAACCTGGGAGTCACATTATATTAATATAGTGCACATAATGACAGATAAACACACATTATATTCATGGAGATAAGACCAACTTAATGAAGATAAATCCACATTATATTATGGATAAAGACAATTAATGAAGAAAATCCACATTATATTATGGAATAAAGACCAACATGGGTAATCAATATGGAAAACCACATAACAAAATCAAATATATATGGAAAGACAACATTAATGAGATAAATCCCAATTATATTAAATAGAATAAGGACAAATTAATGAAAGATCAAAGCCACATTATATTATTGGAATAAGAGCAACATTAATGAAGATAAACCCACATATATATGGAATAGACAACATTAATGAAAACAAACCCACAGTCTATATTATGGAATAAGACAAACATTAATGAAGATAAATCCACCTTATATTGATCGAATAAGACCACAATTAATGAAGATAAACCACATTATATATGAAGAACGATAAACCCACATTTATATTATGGAATTAAGACCACAATTAATGAAGATAAATCCACATTATATTATGGAAGAAGATAAAACCCACATTATATTATGGAAGAAAGATAAAACCACACCATTATATTATGGAAGAAGATAAACCACACATTATATTATGGAATACAGACAACATTTAATGAAGATGAAACCACACATTAATATCAAATGGAATTAAGACAACAATTAAGGAAACGATAAATCCCACATATCGAATTATGGAAAAGACCACATTAATGAAGACTAAACCTCACATTATGATTAGGAAAGATAAACCCCACATTATATTATGGAATAAGACCACATTAATGAAGATAAAATCCACATTATATTACTGGAATATAGACAAACCTTAATGAAGATAAATCCACATTATATTATGGAATAAGACCACATTAATGAGAATAAATCCACAGTTATATATGAATAAACCACCATTAATGAAATAAATCCACAATATATTATCGAATAAAGACCACATTAATGAAATTAAATCCACATTATATTATGAAATAAGACAACATTAATGAAGATAAAATCCACATTATATTATTTGAACTATTTGGAAAAGACCACATTAATGAAGATAAATCCACAATATATTATGAATAAGACCACATTAATGAAGATTAAATCCACATATATTATAGGAAATTAAAGACAACATTAATTAAGATAAATCCACATTATATTATGGAATAAACAACATTAATAGATTAAAGCCACATTAATATTATGGAATAAGCGAACATTAATGAGACAAACCCACATTATATTATGGAAATAGACAACCTTAATGAAGATAAAACCCACATCTATATTATGGAAGAAGACAAACCCACATTATATTATGGAAGAAGATAAATCCACATTATATTATGGAAAAGACCACACTTAATGAAGATAAAATCCACATTAGATTATGGAATAAGACAACCACATAATTGAAAAAATCCACATTATATTAATGCGAATAAGACAACATTAATATGAAGAGTAAATCCAACATTATATTATGATTAAGACAAACATTAATGAAGACAAACCCACCATTATATTATGAGAATAAAGACAACAACATTAATGAAGATAAAACCCACATTATATTATGAATAACGACAAACAATTAACTGAAATAAACCCACACAATTATATTATGAAATAGGACAGCATTAATGAAGATAAATCCACATTAGAAATAAAATACAACCACAGAAAATGAATGTCAAAAGATGCCTACTTATCTTGAGTCTACAGAACGTACTTACCCAAAATACCTTACTTAATTCTTGAGTCCTACAGAACGTTACTACTTATCTTGAGTCCTACAGAAACGTACTACCCAAAGACAACTACATTATCTTGAGGCTAAGATCTTACTGACTTATCTTGAGTCTACAGAAACGTTACTACCCAAAGAACTACTTATCTTGACGTTCTACAGAACGTTACTACCCAAAGACCACTACTTATCTTGAGTATACAGATCGCTACTAACCCAAAGATACTACTTATCTTGAAGTCTACAGATCGTTACTACTTATCTTGAGTCTACAGAACGTTACTACCAAAGACCACTACTTATCTTGAGTCTACAGATCGTACTACCCCAAAGATACACTTAATCTGAGTCTACAGAACGTTACTAACCCAAAGATAACTTACTTATCTTGAGTCTACAGAACGTTTTACTTTTACCCAAAAAAGATACTACCTTATCTGGAGTTCTACAGAACGTTACTTACCCAAGATACTACTAATCTTGATTACAGAACGTTACTACCCAAAAGACACTACTATAGGCTGAGCTTACAGAAACGTTACTACTTATCTTGAGGTCTACAGAACGTTACTCCCAAAGACACTACGCTTTATCTTGAAGTCTACAATCGTACTTACCCAAAGAAATACTACTTATCTTGAGTCTACAGAACAGTTACTCCTATATCTTGAGTCTACAGAATAGTTACTACCCAAAGATGCTACTTATCTTGAGTCTACAGAACGTTAACTACCCAAAGATACTACTTATCTTGAGTCTACAGAACGTTACTCCTTATCTTTGCAGTCTACAGAACGTTTACTACCCAAAGATTACTTAACTTATCTTGAGTCTACAGAACGCTTACTACCCAAAGATACTAACTTATCTTGAGTCTACAGAAACGTTACTACCCAAAGATACTTACTTATCTTGAGTCTACAGAACTACTACCCAAAGACACTACTTAATCTTAGTCTACAGAACGTTACTACGTATCTTGAGTCTACAAACGTTACTACCCAAAGACACACTAACTTATCTTGAGCTACAGATCGTTACTACCCAAAGATACTACTTATCTTGATCTACAGAACGTACTCCTTATCTTGATCTACAGAATTTACTACCCAAAGATGCTACTTATCTGGAGTCTACAGAACGTTACTACCCAAAGATACTACTTATCTTGAGTCTACAGCAACGTTAGCTCCTATCTTGAGTCTACAGAACGTACTACCCAAAGAATACTACTACTGCAGGTCTACAGAAACGTTTACTAACCCAAAATACTACTTTATCTTGAAGTCTACAGAACGTTTACTACCAAAAGATACTACTTATACTTGAGTCTACAGAACGTTACTACCCAAAGACACTACTATCTTGAGTCTACAGACGTTACTCCTTATCTTGAGTCTTACAGAACGTTACTTCAACCAAAGAACATTACTTATCTGAGTCTACAGATTATCGTTACTACCCAAAGATAACTACTTATCTTGAGTCTACAGATCTTACTACTTATCTTGATGTCTTACAGAACGTTACTACCAAAAACACTACTTATCTTGAGTCTACAGAAACGTTACTACAACAAAGATACTACTTATCTTGAAGTCGACAGAACGTTACTACCAAAAGATACTACAGTATCTTGAGTCGACAGAACGTTACTACCAAAGATACTTACTTATCTTGAGTCTACAGATTCGTTACTACCCAAAGCAATACTACTTATCTTGAGCTCTACAGATCGTTTACTACTGTATCTTGAGTCTACAGAACGTTACTACCCAAAAGGACACTACTAATCTTGAGTCTACAGAACGTTACTACACAAAGATACTACTTATCTTGAGTGGACGTCTACCCAAAACTTTTTGGCGACAGAACGTTACTACCCAAAGATACTTACTTATCTTGAGTCGACAGAAACGTTACGACCCCAAAGCATACTAACTTATCTGAGTCGACAGAACGTTAACTACCTCAAAGATACACTTATAGCTTGAGTCTACAGAACGTTACTACCAAAGATACTACTTATCTGTCCTAAGACGTTACTACCAAGTCTAACTTAGTAAGTTACTACCCAAAGATTACTACTTATTCTGAGTCTACAGATCGTTACTACCCAAAGATAGCCATGTATCTTGAGTCTACAGAAACGTTACTACCCAAAGATACTACTTATCTTGAGTCGACAGATCGTACTACCCAAAGATACCACTTATCTTGAGTCTACAGAACGTACTTACCGCAAAGATACTAAATTATCTTGAGTCTAACAGAACGCTTACTACTCAAAGATACTACTTATCTGAGTCTAACAGAACGTTACTACCAAAGATACTTGACTTATCTTGAGTCTACAGAACGTTACTACCCAAAGATACTACTTAGTCTTGATCTACAGATCGTTACTACTTATTTGAGGTCCTACAGAACGTTACTACCCAAAGACCACTACTTTATCTGCAGTCTTACACGATCGTTACATACTTATCTTGAGTCTACAGAACGTTACATACCCAAAGACACTACTTATCTTGAGTCTACTAGAACCGTTACTTATTCAAAGACACTACTTATCTTGAGTTCCTAGCAGAACGTACTCCTCTATCTTGATCTACAGAACGTTACTACCAAAGACACTACTTATTTCTTGAGTCTTACAGCATCGTTACTACCCAAAGATACTACTTAATCTTGATCTACAGATCGTTACTACTTATCTTGAGTCTACAGAACGTTACTACACAAAAGAACTACTTATCTTGAGTCACCCAGAACGTTTACTAAACCAAAGATACTTACCTTATCTTGAGTCGACAGAACGTTACTACCCAAAGAACTACTTATCTTGAAGTCTACAGAACGTTACTACTCAAAAACTACTTATCTTGAGTCTACAGATCGTTACTTACCCAAACATACTACTATCTTAGTCTACAGACGCTTACTACCCAAGATACCTACTTATCTTGAATCTAACAAGGAACCTTACTCCAAGGATACTACTTATCTTAGTCTACAGATCGTTACTAACTTATTGAGTCTACAGAACGTTACTACCAAAGGAACACTACTTATCTTGAGTCTACAATGTTACTACTTATCTTGAGCTAAGAAAACGTTCCTACCCTAAGACACTACTATACTTGAGTCTACAGATCATTACTACTTATCTTAGGAGTCTACAGAACGTTACTACCCAAAGACACTACTTATCTTAGTCTACAGAAGTTACTACCCAAAGATACTACTTATCTTGAGTCTACAGAACGTTACTACCCAAAGATACTACTTATCTTGAGTCTACAGAACATTACTACCCGAAGATACTACTTATCTTGAGTCTACAGAACGTTACTACTTATCTTGAGTCTACAGAACGTGACTACCCAAAGACACTACTTATCTTGAGTCTACAGAACGTTACTACCCAAAGATACTACTTATCTTGAGTCTACAGATCGTTACTACCCAAAGATGCTACTTAAGTACCTACAGAAAGGAATGAAAGTCTTTCAACCTCACACCACAAGACACAGTAACGCAGAGAGAAGAGCCTCTGCTCAACCAGTTTTGGAACTCAACCACAAAACGACAGTAAGACAATGACATAAGTACATCGGTCTCACAACAGCTCCCCTCTGTTGTGTCCGTCTCATGATTCCCTTATGTGTGCCAACTCTACTTCTACATAGTAACACTGTACTACCCTGTCTCTGGCCCAGGGGGGAGAGAGGTAAAGGTGAGTGTAGCAACACTAATACCAGATTCAAACTATAGGGCCCGAACCCTGCTGCCTGGGGTCCTTTCCATGGTGATTCCAGCAACCATGGTGGATGGGTAACCAGCCCAGTTCATCTCAGACTGGCTCCGTTTGGCCATATAGTGGGAACCAGGCTTAAATGGCCTTTCAGAGTGACTGAGGTATACATATAAAAGTATTATTTTAAGGCTCTGTGACAAGGCTTACGTCCATCCACACAGTACACTGAGACACTTTAATATGGTTACATCTGCTCCGTCTACAGACTACTTAGACAAACAGTGGGGGGACAGACAGACAGACAAGCGAGGGACAGAAACTTTAATGTCAACAGTGTTGTTATCATGTTACTGATTGACCCAATTCTCATTTCGGCCAGTAGATGGCGACAGTGTAAAAATACCTTAGTCCTGATAAAGAGGGACTGTTCGATTAGATGGATAATAATCAGAGTATCTACTGTATTATTACTATGAGGGGCATAGCCATTTAAAAAGGCATCCAATCAAAGCCAAATTATCTATTTGTTTTAGAAGAGGATAGATAGACTGTAAAATAATGGTTGTTAGGTGATAGATCACATACCCCAGGGCTGTGTGTCCTGCAAATCTTACCTGACGTTCCAGCCACAACTCTCCACTAATATATATTAAACTAGTAGTGGTCAGGTGATAGATATATTGAGGTGATGGGTCACGATGGTCATTATCCCCAGGCTGTGTGTCCTATGCAAAAATACTTACCGTGACGTGTCCAGCCACACCTCCTCCACTAATATATATTAAACTAGTAGTGGTATCAGGTGATAGAAGCTTATTATTGAGGTGGATATCACAATCTTCCCAGGGGCTGTTGCCTTCTAATCTTACCTTACTTCCAGCCCACACCTCGCCCACCAATCTATATATTAAACTAAGTAGTGGTCAGGTGAAGATTATATTGAAGGGATAGGTCAGCATCCCAGGGCTGATGTGTGCCTGCTAATCTTACGCTGACGTTCACTAGCCACAGTAGCTGAACCAGGTAGAGCACCTCTCCCCCCTCCACGTCAGCCTCTTTCACCAGTGGCCGAGTATGGTCTTCAGGCTGCGACAGTGCCGAGCGCCCATACCTCACCTGCACCTCGTTACTCCGCCAGGGATTGTAACACTCAAAACTCCCCCCTTCCTCCCCAGGATCCTTCATCAACCACCACTGCCTAACATCATCCCTGAAATCAAATGGAAACACAGTTCAACTCCCTTGTTCACTGTTTCCTGCGTCCTAGGCTTCCCATAGTGCACAACAACCACAACCCTCCACAACCCACTTTAATCAACCTGCTAGTAGGGGACCAACAACAATTATATTATCCCTGCCCTGGCTTGTTGAACCCCAAACCTCCAAACACTACCACTAAGTTAACCTCCCTAGCCTCCACCATACATCTAAAAAATAAACCCCTAGCTTCCAAGCCTACATACATAAAATAAAACCCCTAGTCTCCAAGCCACTACATTTAAATAACCCTCCTAGGCCTCCAAGCCACTTACTATTAAATAACCCCCTAGCCTTCCAAGCCACTACTACTAATAATAACCCCCCTAGCCTCCAAGCCACTACTTACTAAATAACCCCCCTAGCCTTCCAAGCCACTACTACTAATTATATTAACCCCTCAAGCCACTATCTTACTAATATGAAACCCGCCTTAAGCCTCCGAAGCTCAACTACTACCAAATTAACCCCCCTACCCTCCTCAAACTTAAACCACTACTACTAAATTAATTCCTCAATACGCTCCAAGCCCGCACTTACTACCAGAAAAACCCCCCTAGCCTCCTCAACTTAAACACTACTACTAAAAAACCCCCTAGCCTCCAAGCCACTACTACCAATAACCCCGCTAGCCTCCTCAACTTAAACCCTACTACAAAAACCCCGTAGCTTCCAACCACTACTACTAAATAACCCCCACAGCCTCAAGCCACTGTCTAGCTAAATAACCCCTCCATAGCCTTCACAAAGCCACTTCTACTAAAATACAATCCCCCTCCTTCCCTCATAGCCTCCAAGCCACTTTCATACCTAAAAACCCCAACCCCACAACGACTCACCTTCTACTAAATAACCCCCTAGCCTCCAAAGCCACACTACTACTAAATACACCCCCCAAGCCTACCAAAGCCCACGTGCTACCTAAAAACCCCAGACCTCCAAACGCACGACTACTAAATATAACCCCCTTACCCTCCAAGCCCACTAGTCTACTAAATAAACCCCCTAGCCTCTCAAAAAGCACCAACTACTAAATTAACCCCCCTAGCGGTCCAAGCCACGATCTACTAAATAACCCCCCCTAGCCTTCACAAGCCATCACCTATACTTACAAACTAACCCTCCTGCCACTATACTAAATAAACTCCCCCACCCGCCCAAGCCACTACTACTAAACCTCCTAAGCTCCAAATCAACTTACTACTAAATACAACCCCCCTTCCCAACAAAGCCACTACTATTAAATAAACCCCCCTAGCCTCCAAGCCACACTACTAAAGAACCCTCCTAACCATACTAAGCTAATGACCTACCTAGCTCTCCCAAGCCCACTACTACTAAATAACCCCCTAGCCTTCAAGCACTCTACTACTAAATAAACCCCCCTGCCTGCCCTAAGCCACCTATAAGGTCTTACTAAATCTACCCGCCTACCTCCAAGCGCGAGCGACTCTACTTTACTTCAAATAAATCTCCCCAGCCTCCCAAGCTCACTACTACTAAATAAATCCCTCTCCTAGTCTGTTCCAAGCCACTTCTTACTATAATAACCCCTCTAGCCTCCAAGCCACTACTATTTATATAGAACCCTCCTAGCTCTCCAACCACTACTACTAAAATAACCCCCTAGCCTCCATAGCCCACCCTACTACTAAATAACCCCTAGCCTCCACATGCCACTACTACTAATAACCCCTAGCCTTCAACCACTACTACTAAAAACCCCCTAGCCTTCACGCCACGTACTACTAAATAACCTCCTAGACTCCAAGCCAACTAACTACTAAAAATAACACCTCCAGCCTCCAACCACTACACTAAAGTAACCCCCTAGCCTCCAAAAGTGCGCACTCCTACCTATAATAAACTCCCCTACCTCTCAACCACTACTACTAAATAACCCCTAGCCCTCAAGTCACCATACTACTAAATATAAACCCCCCTAGCCTCAAGCCACTACTACTAAATAAACCCTAAGCCTCCAGAGCCACCACTACTTCTTAAAATAAACCCGCTAGGCCACCAAGCCACTACTATTAAACTAACCCCTAGCCTCCAAGGCGAAAATACTAATTACCTCCCAACTGAAACCCCCTCTAGCCTTCCTACACCACTGACTTCACTTAACATAACCCCCCTAGGCCTTTTGTCCGATATTCGGCCACACTAACATAAATAACCCCCTAGCCTCAAGCCACTAACTATAAAAACCCCCCAAGCCACTACTACTAAAGACCCCCTAGCGCTCCAAGCCACTACTACCAAACCCCCCTAGCCTCCTCAACTTAAACCCACTACTACTAAATAACCCTCAAATACCTCCAAGCCACAATACTACCAACCTAACCCCCCTAAGCCTCCTTAACAACTTAAACCACTACTACTAAATAACCCCCTAGCCTCAAGCCACTGATCGACAAAATAACCCCTCTAGCCTCCTCAACTTAAACCCCTACTACTAAATAACCCCGATAGCCTCGCAACCACTACTACTAAATAACCCCCACCATCCAAGCCACTTCTACTAAATAACCCCCTAGCTCCAAAGCCACTTCTACATAAAATAACCCATAGCCTCCAAGCACTTCTACTAAAATAACCCCCAGCCTCCAGCCACTCTACTAAATAACCCCCTAGCCTCAAAGCCACTACTACTAAATAACCCCCCAGCCTCCAAGCAATCCTACTAAAGTAAACCCCCACCTCCAAAGCCACTACTACTAAATAACCCCTACCTCCAAGCCACTACTACTAAATAACCCTAGCCTTCAAGCACCTACTACTAAATAACCCCCCTTAGCGTCCAAGCCACTACTACTAAATAACCCCCCTAGCCTCAAGCACCTACTACTAAATTAACCCTCCTAGCCACTACTACTAAATAACCCCCCCAGCCTCAAGCCACTACTACTAAAATAACCTCCTAGCCTCCAAGCCACTACTACTAAATAACCCCCCTAGCCCACAAGCCGACTACTATTAAATAAACCCCCTAGCCTCAAGCCCACTACTACTAAATAACCCTACCTAGCCACTACTACTAAATGACCTCCTAGCCTCCAAGCACTACTAAAACTAAAAAAATTTTTTAAAAACCCCCTAGCCTTCAAAGCCCTACTACTAAATAACCCCCCTAGCCTCCAAGCCTACTACTACTAAAAAGTGACCCCCTAGCCTCCAAAGCCACTACTACCTAAATAAAAACCCCCTTAGCCTCCAACCACTACTACTAAATAACCCCCCTAGCGTCCAAAGCCACTACTACTAAATAACCCCTAGCCTCCACAGACCACTACTATTAAAGAACCCTCCTTAGCCTCCAAGCCACTAACTACTAAATAAACCCCCTAGCCTCCCAAGCCACTACTATTTTTCTAAAATAACCCCCTAGCCTCCAAGCCACTACTACTTAAATAACACCCCTAGCCTTCAAGCCCACTACTACTAAGATAACCCCCTAGCCTTCCAACCACTACTACTAAAATAACCTCCTAGAGCCAAGCCACTACATACCAAATAACCTCCTAGCCTCCAACCCACTACTTACTAAATAACCCCCAGCCTCCAAGCCACTACTACTAAGATAACCCCCTAGCCTTCCAAGACCACTATACTAAATAACCCCCTAGCCTTCAAGCAGCCTACTACTAAATAACCCCCCCTAGCCTCCAAGCCACTACGACTAAATGACCCCTACCTCCAAGCCACCTACTACCAAACTAACCCCCTAGCCTCCAAGCCACTCTACTAAATAACCCCCCCTAAGCGTCCATACCACTACTACTAAATAACCCCCTAGCCTTCCAAAGCCACTACTATTAAATACCCTCCTAGCTCAAGCCACTACTACTAAATAACCCCCTAGCCTCCAAGCCACTTACTACTAAATAACCCCCATCTCCAAGCCACTACTACTAAATAACCCCCTAGCCTCAAGCACTACTACTAAAAATAACCCCAGCCTTCAAGCCACTACTTACTAAATAACCTCCTAGCCTCCAAGCCACTACTACTAAATAACCTCCTAGCCTCCAACACTAACTACTAAATAACCCCCTAGGCCTCCAAGCCACTACACTAAATACCCCTAGCCTCCAAGCCACTACTACTAAATAACCCCCAGCCCGTCAAGCACCTACTACTAAATAACCCCAGTAGCCTCCTCAACCTCCAAACCACACTATTAAGATACCCCCTACCTCCAAAGGCCACTAACTAAATACCTCCTAGCCTCCAAGCAACAAACTACTAAATAACCCCCTAGCCGTCAATCACCTACTACTAATAACCCCCTAGCCTCCAAGGCCACCTACTATTAAATAAACCCCGTTAGCCTCCAAGCCACTACTACTAAAGAACCCCCTACCTCAAACCACTACTACTAAAATAACCCCCGAGCTCCAAGCCACTACTACTAAATAAACCCCCCTAACCTCCAAGCCACTACTACTAAATAAACCCCTAGCCTCCAAGCAACAACTACTAAATAACCCCCTAGCCTGTCAAGCACCTACTACTAAATAACCCCCTAGCCTCCAAGCCACTACTATTAAAATAACCCCTTAGCGTCCAAGCCACTACTACTAAATAACCCCCCTAGCCTCCAAAGCCAACTACACTTAAATAACCCCCTAGCCTTCAACCCACCTACTACTAAATAACCCTCCTAGCCTCCAAGCACTACTACGAAATAACCCCGTTAGCCTCCTCAACCTCCAAAACTATCTACTATGTAAATAACCCCCCTACCTCCAAGTGCACCTACTAAACTAAATTCAACTCCGCTACGACTCCATAGCTACAACATACATATAAAATAACCCCCGAGCCTCCAAGCCCACTATTCTACTCAAATAAAACCCCCAGCCTTCAACGCACCTACTACTCAAATAACCCCCTAGCCCCAAGCCACTACTACTAAATAACCTCCTAGCCTCCAAGCACTACTACTAAACAGGCCCCCTAGACTCCATAGCCCTACTATTATTATAATAACCCCCTAGCCTCCAAGCCACTACTACTAAATATCAACCCCTAGCCTTCAAGCACCTCACTACTAAATAACCCCCTAGCGCTTCCAAGCCAACTACCTATTGAAAAACTAACCCCCTCTAGCTCCAAGCCAACTACTACTAAATAACCCACCCTAGCCCCAAGCCCACTACTATTAAATTAACTCCCCTAGCCTCAAGCCCACTACTACTAAATAAGCTACCCTGAGCCTGAAAGCCAATACTACTCGCAAAATAATCCCCTGCTCTCCGAAGCCACTACACAAAATAACCCTAGCCAAGTCCAAAAGCCAACTTACTAACAGCTGAAATAACCCCCTAGCCCAAGCCACAACTACAGACAACGCAACCCCCTAGCCTCCCACGCACCTGTACTACTACAATAAACCCCCATCACTCACAAGCACCTACACTCAAGATAAGCCCACCCTCAGCCTCCTAGAGCCACTGACCTACTAAATAATCCCCCCCTAGCCTCCAACCACTACTACTAAATTCAAACCCCCTAGCCTCCTAAGCTCACTACTACATGAATAACTCCCCTATCCTCAATCCACTACTACTAAAAAGACCCCCCAAAGACCGCACCAAATTACTAATTAGTACTAAATAACCCCCCTAGGCTCTTCCACCTTACTACTATCTAAATAAACACCTACCGTAGCCTACCCTCCCACTACTAAAAAAACCTCCAAATCGCACTACTACTACTTTACATATACACGGTCAAAACTAGCCTCCTCAACCTCCAATGTCCCACATCTACTAAAATAACACCTCCCAAACCGCCACGGACTCTACTGTAAATACAACCCTCTAGTCCATCCCCCATACCACTACTACTGAAATAACCCTCATAGCTCCACGCTGCCACTACTTACTGAAATAACCCCCTAAGCCTCCTAAGCCACTAGACTACTAATATATAACCAAATCCTAGCCTCCAACCACTAGGCTTACTTAAATAACCCCCTAGCCTCCTCAAACCTCCAGAGCCAGACTATACTACTAGAAAACCCCCTGCCTCGCGACGCATGACTACTACTAAATAACCCCCTAGCTCTCAAGCCACTACTACTAGAAGTACTTCCCCTATGAGACTCTCCAAAGAACCTACACTACTGTTAACATCGAATAACCCCAGCCTCCAAGCCAACTTACTGACGTATATATAACACAGCCCGCCTATCTCTTCAAGCAACTACTTACTAAATAACCCCCCTAGCAACTCCAAAGTCTACAATTACTACTTTAGAATACCCCCCTAGTTCACTCCAGCTCTGCACAAATGCATCTAAATGGAACACCCAAAAGAGAGCTCAAGCCAGCGTAACTACTGAAATAACCCCCTAGCCTCCAGCCACTACTACTGAATAACCCCCCTAGCCTCCAAGCACCTAACACTAAATAACCCCCCTAGCCTCCAAGCCCACTACTAAAATTAAATCAA